>NC_068356.1:10041539-10180062 GCF_020536995.1 Dreissena polymorpha
ACGCATATCAAATATGTATATTATAAACAAATGATACACATTTCACATATCGTATACACATTTAACTGACACTAATAGACAGTGCAGCATCCCTTTAATTCTCCACTCCCAACAGCCATGCAAGGGATAACAACTCGATCACGGGACGTCGTCGTCTTAGTTTAAATCTTGACAGACATTTGTAAGTTCGGCATATTTTGACAGCGCAGCGGTTGTGTGAAACTGTCAACATGCAGGATACATGGCAAAAGTTGTGCCTTATTAAAGGAGAAAAATATATGTGAGACTCGCGCTATGAAATAAGATTATTAGTTGACCGCCGGTAACTGTCTCGCCAAATAAGTGTTTGTAAACCTTGGCATAATACGGAATATAAGTTTGTATTAGTATCTATGTGCTAATTTTGATAAAATACATTTTGTTGAAGACTCTGGTGTGGCATTGAACAAAACAATCGACGCAATTTTCGACGTAGCGTTAAAATGCTCTGAAATTATATTAAACACGCGGTTTTTATGATTGTGTTACACAGTAACATTTACACAACTTATTGCAAATCAACAAACGAGCCTTAAAAGAACATTGAAATTCTTATTTACAATTATCAGATTTACACAAAAACATCCGCGTCGAGCAAGTGATACATTTTAAAGAAACGTACACATGTAAATAAGTTTAGTTTGAAATAGAACAATTTAATAAAACAAGAATTAGTATTGATATAACAGAATCAGTGAGAGACAAAATGACGAAAGCATTCTGTTTGTTTTCAATACTTGTGTTTATGTTGACTGATCCACTGAATATAAACCAAGCGAACGCTGTAAACATCGGTAAGTAAATTATATTCGTATCTCAAACAAGAAACAACAATATCTATAGCTGACTTCATGAGAAGTTATAGGTTGTGTACACTTTGAGGATGTTTATCCCATATTGCACTTATTATTTCAAAAGACTTGGTTGTACACATTCAGATTGTTTGAAATAATAATGTAAGTATGTGATAAAAAAAAGAAACATAATTATCTTTATTTTAGATATTCAGTCGGCAAAATTATTGTCACATATACATAAAATTACCCGAGTATGTTTGTAAACAAATATGTGGGTATCACATAATACTAATTATCATACTCAAACATTAACCTCGTCCTCATAGACTTATCTATTTTGCAACGAACTGGTTATTACTGACTGGCCATTTACATACACAGGCAGGCGTGAAAGACCAGCTTTAATATAAATATTATATGAAAACAACAGCACACTTTTGTGCCGCGCAAACATATATGCGACGTGTATTTACACGTCTTATGTGCCAAGTATTATATTCATGTTATTGGTATTTTGAGTTGTAATTTGTTAAATCTGTGCAAGTTCAATAAATAGAAAACATCAAACTATTTTACCACTTTTGTATAAAGGAACGCTTATTGCATATACGGTTTACGGTGGCGAAATGAGGCGTAATGAGGCGCAATGCTATATGAAGAATGGTGGGAAGTTTATTTTATGTATATATCGGTCAATTACAAGTAAACGACCGGTGGCAGAGCGGGCAACTCCAAAAAAAGGTCAGGAGACTGGATACATAAACCGTCGGCATTGACTGTCTGCCTTAAGCAGCAGTGCCGAGCTCTGAGAGCACCGACTTAACAATAATCCTAATGAAGTGTGAAGTGAAACTGACAGTTTTATGTGTGCAACATCGGCATGGGCTATCGGCCTTAAGCGGGTAGTACCGGGCTCTAAGAGCACCGACCCTTAATACTAATGAAGATAATACATAATGGCATTTTGTTAAACGCCTTTGAACGCACAATTTTGTATGAAAAGGGTGCTATATAAATGTGGTATTATTATTATTAAAACTAGTAAATTTCACTTCTTATGGGATGCACGGCCCGGTCCGAGGATATGGAGCTCGGCTTTGAATGGGCCGTTCTGTGTCTATGTCCATGTTTTGCTGTAACATTAACCATTGGTTACTCTAATTGTAGTTATTCTTGCCGCTTGAGCCATATTTCATTATTAATAATAAACAAGTAATTAATGCAATCCTTTCGTTTCGATTTCGTGTAATACAAATCTGATATTGAAAAGTAAAAAGAGCTTGCGCTTACATTGCATTTAATAAATAAAATCGTGACGATCGACAACAATTTTTAGGCGGCACACAACAAGATCGTTGTGAACGAAGGTTTCACCATTCAAATAAAACAGTTTGTCCGTCATGTTGAATGCCGTTTTAAACTATATCGTATCCTTTTCATAAAATATGCTTCGTTTGAGGACAATGCAACTGCGATTAATCAGGATGAGTATATTTGTTATCCGCGTTGGTTTATCATCTGGCTTGTAAACGACATTTCTAGAAGGAAAATTTGCACCTTTATTTTTCTAATGAGAAAGCAAAATAAAACAGAAATGAATACTTTTTCGAAAATATATATATATATATATAATGCGAATTATTTAAGGAACAATTGAGATCGAGATCAATTCATCTTAGTATACTATTTTTCTCAGAATTCGATGTAGAACAGTGTATTCTTTATATCGTTATCGATGTTAAAGGAACATATGATATGTAATGAATCAATTAAATCTTTGTTAACTTCTACCATTACTTAATTTTCATAATTATTATCATCCATGTCATCACACTTGTGTATTTTACATTTGGCTAAATAGCAATTGAATGCTAAAAATCTAATAAATGTTGGTTTTGTTGTTGTTGTTGTTGTTGTATTTTGCTCTTATTAAAGTATTTTACTCGCACCAATTAGAGTCCGAGCAAAATAAACAAAGAATTTATTAATTTATTGAAATAAGGTATGTATATAATACATGTATATGATATTTGCATATGATATGTGTTTATCCACAATCCAAATGAATTTGCCGTATTATTTCCAACATTTTTCTATACTGATAAAAATAATATAATTATATGTACACTCGTTTTTATATATTGAACGTTTGTAGGATGTACAAATTTACAATTCCAATATATATGAACGATTCTCGAATAAAGCGAATTCAATGTATTTACACGTTGTGTGTGTAAACCATTATTAAAATGTTATTTAAATGTCTTAAATTCTGCATTTTTCAGTCTATAAAAGTATATTTTGTATAAAACCGGCTTAAAAGCATTCTGTTTAGTTCTCGCCGTTGTGTTTGATATGTTTTGTCAATTTTAGCGACCGACGTTTGACCATCGGCTCCTTTTTTGCTCTTTTTATCTTATACTTTGCAAACACGCCATATGCCATTCTTTCCAAAGAGAAAATATCAACAAACAGTGTTTTCGCTTTAAATGACTGACTTTGATGTTGAAAATAAGAAGAGAATGCGCTTAAAATTGATAACATGAAAACGTGATTATCGACTACATGCATTTTATGGGGCACACTAACAGGTTTTAGTCAACGCAGATCCTCTATTCAAGCAACCTTTTTGTCTCTAACATCGTTTCAAATGATCATAAAATGTGTCCGCAATGTGCAATTTTTCGCTTATCAAGATTAATATCTCTTGTATAACATGTTGACAATCAAAAGGATAAAGACTACATCCAAGTAAGGAAAATAAAACTGTTTGTTAATGATGAAAATATTTCATGTATTATCCTTTCTGATATACGCGAAATATGTGTGGAATATCTATAATGAAAATGCAACTGTTCATTTATATGCACGAATATGTTCCATATAAAAACACTTGACGACATAAGTATCAAGAATGGCATGCAGACATGGAAAATATTGATAAGCACCCGGCGTTGTGTGTGTGATTTAAATACTTGATTGAACGTCTTCAGATGGCCTCTGTTGTAAACACGTTTCTTATCTCACAATCAAAATGACTTACACAAACATCTCGAGCTTAGCCTTTGGTTTTTCATTATCGGTCAATTGGCCTAACCGCAGAAATCATTACGCGCGACTATGAAGCATCTTGTGTAAATGTCAGATTTTGTCTCCAAAACATACCATGTATAAAACTAAGACCAAGTTAACAATAACATGTGTTCGAACGTCCAGATATTGTTTAAAAAGAATAAGTAAATTTAAATAAATAGTCTCGCAAAGAAAACATACCATGTATAAAACTTAGACCAATATGCTTCGTGATAAATGCTCAATATCCCGACTGAATACGAAAATGTGAAGTAAACATGTGAGTTAAAGAAGTTTGGATTACATTTCGTTCAATTGATGGTTTTAATTTCAAGAACAAAATCATAGTAGTGCAGCAGTCAATTGTAATGTTATAGAAATATGACTTTTAGCAAGTATCATCCAATTCCATATTACAACACATACGGCCGACAAAAATGGATATTACAGATTTAGATTTTGTACATCCATTAAAGTATTGTGCTTGTACCATCCAGAGTATGGTAAAAAGAGTTAAACAAATCACTTATGGTTTCAAATAATTTACTTTCTCTGAAAAACATTTCGTATCTATTTGGTTTTAATAAGTAAATGATCGTGTATCAATAAATTATCAATTGTAACGGTCAAATATTTTCCGTCACATGATTGGTCTTAGCTCTCTGTTTGAATCAACATCGGAATGTGACAAATACTGCAACACGGCGTTACAGTGTCATCATTCATCACAATATATTCAATGATTTTTGTGAATGATTTTACTTTATGAATCGCTACATGATATGGAATGAAGAACAAGTTTCCCCAGTCATCTGTCTTGGTAATAGTGTTTTGTATTTCAGAAGGTGGTCCTTCATATATGGATTTTGCTCATAACCATGGCTATAACTAATATAAATTAATAATCAGATGAAAAAACCCAACTTTTTACAATAAAAGTGCAATCTTTTTTGTACATTTTGGAGTTATTTTAATATATGTTTTAATTTCACTGATGAGATTTTATGTTCAAAGAAACATACAGTTGTGCAGTGCTTGCTCTTAAGCGCCCTGCAAAAACATGCTTTGATTTCGATAATTGATTGTTTATTTATGTAACATATGTTCACATCATATCCTATTTTAATTTATTGGTTCCAATAAATATAGATCGTTTTATAAATCTGGTTGAAGAATATCATAATATTTATTCACGTCTCGTAACAAAATCCCCTAATAACTGTTTGGTTGAGTTAACCTGCTAAGGGGTATTACATAGACAAAAATGTGAAACACTTAATTTTGTATCACGGTCACACCCAAAGTTGAGATTACGCTGTGTGTGGTTTACCGTGTCTGTCAGTCCGCAATCCACTTATCAGCGTTTTGAGTGTGGATTATTGGTATTTCTTTTCAGAAAGTTGTAGCCCATCGTATGACTCAAAATAAATTTCTGTTTTCAGATTACCGTTGTTTACCAGTAAGGACAAACATATAACAATACGAGTTCTCTATGTTCTTTATATGCTGATGTTGAAATCTGTAGCATGCGCTTAACGATGCAAGTAACATCATTTTATTTGCTTAATATGGACGAGAGTCGCATATTGTTGATATGCGACAACACATTTTAGTTCAAACATTTGATTTACTCTTTATGGATGCAGGTTGAAAATTGAATGCCATGTGTTAAAAGGTTTTTTGTTTAAACGATACCAACTCAATCCCATACAATATTCTAAACGGTATTTTTCGGAACAATTTCATGATTTTCGTTTTTGCGACCTATGAACTATTTCTCATTGTAATTAGGTTAAATAAAAAATATATATATTGAATACTGTATGTGTCGTTCTTTTACTTATATCGTCAATTTATTTCTCAATATGTTCATTTAAATTTTACGAATGCACTCACGCGCCTACTCACGCACGCACGTTCGCACACCCACACAAAAGGCAGATACATGCAACATTTAAGATAAGGTTAAGCGCGGTTATTACAAACATGGTTATTAATCTAACATGCGTGGCATTCGTGGAGATAACTAAATACAAACATGTTTTCAAATCTTAAGTCATTATAAATGCAACTAATAGCTCAAACTTAGAAACAAGTGAACGAGCTTATTGCTTTTCTAAATGAAAATATTGGTCTTACCTGTTTTTTTCATTTAAAGATAAAAACACTAAAACGAGTTGGTATTTGTCTTTATCGAACAAAACATTCTGCAGAGTTTACGAACTTTTTTTGCATTTTACGCAATCTTAGTTTCGTCGTATGTTTGTGGTTTGATGATATTGTCCCATTTATTCAAGGCCTAGTTTCCGGAATGTCTGGATCTTTTCTTGTGATATTACTCTTACTGATCCGCGAATAAATATTTGTATTTCCCTCAGATGACACATTTATGTTTACTCTATACATCTTTATTGATCACCGCTGCATAAGGTCACTGTTACGTGAACACACCAGGGTGCAAATAAACGGATAAAATGCAAGATGTTTGCGTGCGTCAAATAAAAAAGGATTATTCTAGTCCATCAAGGATCGGCGCGCACGAGCTTGTGTTTTCTATTTTCTTCATTAAGCTGTTATTCATCGAACCCCATGACGATCCATATTCGTTTAAGATTATTCATTTTCGTTTACTTGGTTCAAAACCTTAAGTTAGTTAAGTTAGTTAATTCAACATTATTCTAATCTTAAAGAAGCAATTTAAAACTCACGATCAGAACAAATTTTATATTTTGATATGTCTTATATAGTTTAGTATTCAGAAATTGCTTACATTCCCTAAACATTGAAATCTAATCGCGCATCGGAATAATGCCTTATTTGGGTCTAAAAGGTTATCATATATTAATTATACTTTGAACATCCCAGCAAGTTCAAATAAGCAACTTTATCAACAAGAGATAATTGAAAGTACATAATCAATGTTGTCTTAAACAGAATAAGTTTTCTGATTCTACAAAGCGTTTAAGTAATGATCACATAAAATAAAACTCAATCTGTCAGCATTTATTATTTATATTAAGTTACAAATATAGCTTTAACCTGAACATGATTTAAACCTTACAATCAACGAATACATTTACTTTTTAATATATATGTAAACAACTGTATTCTAAGCATAATTGCCCGAGGTCGGTTGAATAGGAAACATAGATAAAATCTTTATCATAAATAAAGCGCACCGGCGCGTTGCCAGGGCGCGCAAAAAAGTTATGCGAATATATCATTGTGTCATTGTAAATATTCATAATAGACGCCATGTTTTTTCTCTGATTACTACACCCTGTTATCATGCATGCTTAACGCGGCCTTTTCACAGATTTTGGCATGTATTGAAATTTGTCATTAAATGCTTTATATTGATAAATGTAAAAATTGGATCTAAAAGTTTCCAGTAAAAAACGGTCCCTTTAAGAATCTATCACAATATATCTTAAAAATGTAAATGTGTAGTTCCTGCATACGTTCCATAAAGTGAGTTGTGTATAAAATATATTCAATTCAGGATAAATAATACAATTAAGTTAGAATATTAAAACAATACATACGTAATAAATGTCTTAAGTAAAAAAATAATTTATTATCAAAGTAAAAATGTGAACACCTTACGGGCGAATATGAATATTTTGTTGAATATCTATGTTATGAATCTGCCAATGTGTCTCTATAATCGTCCCTTTAACCCCAAGCCCCATATTGAACTGATAACGACGCCATCACGAGACGCCCTCATCTGAGTTAATATCGGCGATAGACAGACAGTTGTCGTATCGACACACGATGAAAGCGTGGTGGTAGTGAGAAATTGATTCAATAGTAACTGACCAAAGATAGAAATATAGAAATGTTATTGTGTTCAGTTTGATATAGAATTATACAAGAACTAGTATTGACGTAACAGAACCCGTGAAAGTAGGAATGGCAAAATCTCGAATGTTGCTGATATTTCTTTGTGGATTGACTGATCTAATTACTGTCAAAAAAGTGAAAGCTGAAAACATCGGTGAGTAAATTATGTCAGTTTCAATAACAAGAACAAATACATATTTATAATAAATCCTTAGATGAGAAACCATTACATCGATAATAAAACTCAAAGCATCTGCAATATTTGATGAGCCTTGTATACACTCATAAAATACATATTTATAATAAACCTACCAAATTGAACGAAAATATTAAGTGACAAAAACCACTACTCTTATGTGCAGTGTGAACATGCTTTGATCCATGCTACATGTATTCACTTTGTTAAAAAATTATGTTAAATATTATTAAAAAGTCTGTGTAAGATTGTTTTCAGTTTATAATAGCGTGTATGGCATAAAACCGGCTTAAAAGCTTACTGTTTTCGACACGACTTCGTGTTTCAAACGTTGTTGTCTCGATAGTGGTTTATTCTCACTCTAGGTAAAAAAAAGCTTTTGGTAAATTAAATCATATCATAAATACACTTACACAGTGAGATAACGTTTGGTCTTACAGAGAATTAGTGTATGCAATATTGTTTATTATTCCACAAGTATAAAAAAGTAAATCTTAACATACAAATAATGTCGATTGATGATATAAATAAAGCAAAAATAAAAGCTTAAGAAACAGCAAAATGTAGCAAACAAATAAATAAAAATTAAATAAACACAAACCTTTGTTTTACCGACATTTATATTGAGACCCCACTTCTAAGAATATTCATTTATACAATTAATTGCTGTTTTCAACTACGGGGATCAGTTAAAAAATTGCAATGTCATCGGCAAACATAAATATAAAAATATATAACATATCAACATCATTAGTATATATGTTCGTAGAACTCAAATGTTCACCAATATAATTTAACAACAGAATAAACAGAATAGTTGACAATGGCTTACCTTGCTTGACCCCTAATGACACATCGAACAATTCTGATAAAGACATTGAACTTGATTACTTTATAAAAGGGTTCACATTTGCATAAATGGATTTCGGCATCACAAGTTTAATCCATAGGGCACAATGAATGATAGTATCAAATGCTTTTTCATAGTTTACAAAGGCACAAAATAATTTTAAATTATTCGCTTCTTCTGAATTATACTGTGTAGAATAAATATACAGTCCGACGTACTACGATTGTTTCAAAAATCAAATTGACATTAATTAAAAATGGAGACATTCTCGAACCAATTATTTAAACGGCTGCGCAGCGTTAAAGAAAATATTTTGGCCAGAATATTAACTAGAGTTGTCCCTCTATAATTTGCAGGATTAGATTTATCACCCTTTTTGAAAAATGGGATAATTTAGCCATTAGTCCAGGACCCAGGCTATACGCTGTTATGAAAAAAATAATTGCATATTTAGACTAGGTATGGGGCAATAATCGTTTGCTATCAAAAAAAAAAGGTTCGCAACGTTACATTAGTATGGTGGTCATCGTTTTTGACCATCGTCCTCTCTATTTCTGATCCAACTGATGTTTCACTTTTTTACCTTATATATTTTCAAAAGTTATATTTAATTATTTCCAAAAATATGGAGATAATGTAATCGAATACTCTTTTCGCTGAAAGAGACTGATTTTGATGCTGAAAACAAGACGAGTTGTAATTGCTTTTAATTAATAATATACACATGAGATAAGTGCCGACACATTTTCATGGGGCTAAAAATGAGGTTCTTGTGACAACAGACCCATCATTTAAGTAATCTTTTTTGTCGTTCATGTTGTTTACCGTTTCCAACGATATCGCAGCAACTTAATAACATTTGTCCGCAAAGTGCACATTTTTGTTTATCAAGATTTAATATAACTTTTATCACACTTCCAACCTCACAATTTTTAAGCATCGATGTAAGAAAAATGCAACAGCTTGCTAATGTGGATAAATCTCTAAGTTAACATCTTTCCTTTTTTACGCGAATTACAAACGACATCTCTATCAGGAAAATGCAACTGCTCTTTTATCTGGACGAATATTGTTTTGCCAAAACACCACACGACGTCCTTGATTATTAAGAAAGGCATGCAGATGAGGACAATTACTGATAATTACCGGCTTAGTGCGATTGTAGAACTTCAATCTAGGTCTTGGTTTTCAGTTGCTTTCTGTTGTAGAAACGTTTCTTATCTCAACCAGCAAAAAGGTTTCAACAAACCTCTCGAGCTGAGTCCTCGAACAATTGTCCTTATCGCAGAAATCATTATGCGCGATTATGAAGCATCTTATGTACACATACAACCTCAATGTAAAATCTTTCTCCATAAAATTGTTGTGAATATATTGTTAAATTATTGTTTAAAGTTATACACCACTGTTAATTAATTAACACTATCACATAGAAAACATAAAGTATTCAGAGGTAAAAAAGTTTTCTTAATGAAAAACTGACTGAATCAGACTCTGTTTGGTTGACGAATGCTTGTTAATATGTCATTTGATTGATGTTGTTTATTTTATTAACAAAATACAAACAACAGATAAAAAGAATGTTATTGCATTCGATATATCGCACTCAATAAACAAGTGTGCTCGTGCACTCTAGATAAGAAGATATATGTTGAACACATCAATTAAGGTGACAAATAGTTTATTATATATAGTGTGTATCTGATAAAGTTATCTTATTCATTTGGTTGTAATATTAAATTGAATGTGTGTTAATATTTTCAATAAATGTGCAATCGTTACGGCCAAATATTACCCGTCACATGATTGGTCTTAGCTTTCTGTTTGTCTCAACAACGGAATGTGACAAATACTTGAGACCTCGGCGTTACAGTGAAGACATCTGATTCGTCAATGATTTTACTTGATGAATCGCTACTCAAAAAGGGACTAAAGTACAGTTATTGGTCTTGGTAATCGTGTTATGGCTCTATTCAACTACGAAAAGAAGCCCACGATTCGCTACTATTTATCACATTTATTGAATTGGGAAGACTCGTGACAGTCATTGATTGAGGTACGACACTGGTACGATTGAGTTACGACGAATCGTGGGGTTCGGTTGAAGTCTTGCGAATAAGGTCGCGACTTCACTACGATGTGTACGAATCTATTGATACTGTACTACGAACGATGCGGACCGGTCCCGACTAAGCTAGGACCTCACCGAACGCACCCATGAATTAGGCGCCAATATCTATTGATATTGATCTAAATCGCGAGAATCTTTGCGGCAAGGGGACGTTACTAGCACGATCATTTTTAATTTATTCATAAATTGGTTATCCCTTTACCTACGTGACCGTGCCCATCAATGATTTTTTTATTACTGACAATATTCTAAATATAAAGTGTATATTATTTGTGGATGATGTTGCGAGTTGCTCTGAAACCGCTACTGAAC
Organism: Dreissena polymorpha; assembly: GCF_020536995.1. NCBI lineage: Eukaryota > Metazoa > Mollusca > Bivalvia > Myida > Dreissenidae > Dreissena > Dreissena polymorpha. The sequence continues at coordinate 10,052,783 of NC_068356.1, forward strand.
TACAGCGTCAACTGAACAGTAGTTTTGATTTCAACCAATAAGTTGCATGACTGTTAATGACAAAAAACACGAAATAATTGTTTTCAGAAATGGCCATACTTTTTCTGAAAATATAGAACAAATCCAGGCTCAATTTTGCAAAGATTTTCTTGATCTTAACAGGTCAGCCAAAAATTGTATGGTTCAAGGGGAGGTTGATAGATAACAATTATGTGTAGACTATCATTTCAAGTGTGTTAAATACTGGTGTAATCTTATTCACATGCCATTGCATAGGTAGCCCAAAAACTGTTATAATATGTTGAAACGTCAGGATGAAATCGGAATGGTCAATTGGACTACTTTTCGCTTGTGATTTCCGCATTAAGAAATAAATAAATAATTCAATTTTCTTCAATTTAAGTTTATTTGTCGTTTTCATTAGAGTAATAAAATCAATTTCATTTCTGTTCCACTATACCAAGAAAAAAGGTGCATGTGACGTTCCGCGTGTAATTAACAACAATGAAATAATAATGCAATTCGTTTTGAATGACATAAGTGTTTTTTACATTTAGACAATGTGTAAAATATCTGAGATCATGTTCTATACAAAGATGTCGTCCAGTTTCACTAAAAAACTTGTGGTTGGAACATCTTAACTTTACAAGTGTTTTTCTATAGTAGAATTCTATTTTAAGCGAAATACATTTTTCTGGTTCAAGCAGTTTCACATCTAGACGAGAAGAATAAACTCACTGACCATTTTTGCGTGTTACAACAAATAAGGCGATCTTTAAAAAGTTGTAAAAATACATCAACATCACCAACATCTTGATTAACCCAGATGTAACCAAAACCTTAATTAAACGGCAGATTTTTAACAAAAGTAGTCCAATTGACCATTCCGATTTCATCCTGACGTTTCAACATATTATAACAGACACGTCACATTTTACATGCATTAGTTTTGATTAGTTTTATAACGAGAGTCGAATCACATATGGTACACCCTAAAATAACCAAACCACCTGCATTTGCCAACGCATTTTAAAGGGACTTTAAAGTTATTAAATATTTTACTAACACATTTATTATGTTTTGAATTGACTTAACTAAATTAATATCAAGTAAAAAAAAGTTAAATTATTAATATTGCCATTCCAAGGATTCGAACCTGGGAACTCTGTAAGCCGAAGCTAAAGCGCTACAACTGCACTACGCAGCCTTTCACGAAGATAAACGAACCATAACCACTAGATCTCTTCAAGTATATTCTATATATACATTTGGGAAAAGCACTACAAACGCATCATTATCTGACCATTTTTTTCAGTTTATGAACCAATATTCTTAACATTTTTCTTACCCAGGAGTCTTATTTCGCTTGTTTAAATTATAATGCATACATTCTTTTTTAATCTGCGAAAATTATGATGAAAATCGCCGATTTCATCAAGCTGTGAACGTGTCCCTTTAAACTTCATAAAATACTTAAACCGGAGGAATCTCGTTCAAGGGATTGAATATAAAAAGGCAATCCTTTTTAATGATGGTTATTTTTTGTAAATTTCAAATTCTGTGAGATATAGTGATTTATATAAAGCTAGACTCAATATGTATTCACTCAATAATTTTAATAACTACTCCGCCTATCTAATTACAACTCATTATTTATAAGACTCTGCATAATGGACCAAGTTGATAGCTTCTAATTTGTTTAAGCTTATATTGAGATTAAATTCAATTATACTTGTTGAAAAATCTATAAAACAAATTGAATGTTAATAAATGGCCGTTCTGGTATTTTCGTTTAGCTCGGTTTTCTTGAAAGAAAATGTTAATTGAGCGATTTGGTGTGAGTCATTGAAAAACTAAAACTGAAATCAATTAGATAAAAGTTCTTGAACACGCTCCGGGGCTTCACATTATGCAGGCTCAGGCGCCGCAGGACCATGCAAACAATAAAATCTACACTCTTATACACACGAACACGCGCACACGTACACAAACGCACACGCACGCACTTACATAGACAAGGTTTTATAAATGATTAATTCATTGCTGTTCATTAATTTTATTTCAGGCTCAGCAACCAACATCTGTGAACATTTTCTTACTAATAAGAATCTCATTTCGCTTATCACCGCAAAGAAGGATGCAACAACCCCTTGCGCATGCTCGGAGTTTGATATGGCGCTGGACACTATGTTTGTAAAGGTCGGGCAATGCTTTGAGGAATGGCTGTTCAACGATGGCATGAAGCAGAGGTGCTGTTATAGGTACACAAGAAGAGTCCCGTCCAGTTTTTGATAAATACTTTTCAATGTTTGGTAAAAAATACACTTTTTAAAATGAACATTTTGATGTGTGTGTGTCAAGTGTTGATATATATAACTTTTTACAGCGCATGTGTTACTAGGTATCCACCGTACATATTATGTATTTAGTTATAGAAACTGTTGCGTATTCGCATCATTGCTAGAATAATGAGGAATATCCATAGGTACTTCAAAATTTAGCATCTAATTGAACAATAAACAACTCATGTGCCCATATATTGTATATATCTTATATTATTTAGCCGAAATGGGAATTTACTGAAAGAGTTCCCTGATGGTGGTTTTGTTCTTCTCGATGGAATGGAACATTCAATGGATGCTGTCCACGATGCTTGCTGTCATGGTACCAACAAATCTACATGCAGGACGTTTTACGACATAAACCCATCTGATAATTGCAAGAGATACGAGGAACCAATAACAGGTGAACGTTATTGTTATTTATTTGCATATGTACACTTAAATAAGATTGATTAATACATGCTTATATTGAACTTTCCAATTGGGTTTAGTAATTTGATAAAAAGCTGCCGTTTTAATATATAAAAATTTACTAATTTGATTTAATAATATAAGCGTGTGTGCATTTCTTGTTAATGGCCACTTTTGTGTTGGGTTTCCGAGGACATTTCAACCTTTGATATCGTTTTCAACAAAGTCCAATCCAAACAATGTCTGTAAATAATATATAGATGAATTTAATTCTTTATTGATAAGAAGAGTGCCGTGTATCCGGAACTTCTATTCTTATGTTTTCGTTTTAAAAAACTTTGGAAATTATAAACGAAGTGCTTATTAACGAAATGGAAACTTACCGTTTTTATTTTAAAATAAAAATAAATTGAAATGAAGTAGTTAAGTCGATTATATAAATTGCAAACGTGTTTATTTCTGTAACTTCTGTAACGCAAGTTATTTTACGTTGCGACCAAACCCGCACTAGTTTCATGATTGTGATACACATTTATTTTCCACCAATCCATCATAGAATAATGTTTCATATTAAAACACATTAGCCAAAATATATCTTATTAAAATTAATAAACGCGTTTAGATAATGAATTTGAAAAAAAGCAGAAAATTTCTGAACGATAAAAATACCCAGTGGATTTAAACACATAATTATATTTATATCAAGCAACAAGTAAAATAAACACTGTGGCTTTAGCACTGCATACAACGTTTCAGTTCCGTTCCCATACAATATATCGGCTTTTTTTACTTCTGTTGACACTACGCGTTATCTTTTATATGAATTGTAGAATTAGAGACTGCCTTTACAGAGCTGGTTAATTATAAAGTACCTGTACTTTGTCTCACATTTGTTTTCACACAAATGAAATTTGCATATGTTTACACGCGTAGAGAAAATAAAATATAAAGTTTATTGTACAATCACCGACCTGTTTGTTGGTTAACTGTTTTATTACATGTGTTTCCAATTCCTTAACCAAGATAATAATTTACTTTCATCTTGTTATATTGCGTTTATTATTTAAAATAAAAACATCGTACATAAATATTTTCGCTTTTAAAGATTAAATAATCATTAGTCTTTTTGATCTTAAATCCGCAACCATGTGGGTTTGTTATATTTAAAAACAAATAAATTATTTTTTTATCATTTCATCATTTTAAGGTTAAAAAAGTCAAATGAAAGTGTGGGGATATTGTGTAAAGTGAGAAAACAAGTGAATATTAATAAGTGAAATTTTAATTTAGATTCCGATTCGATTAAATTTAAATAGTATATACAAATACTTGATTATTTTTGTTTTAGCTCTGTCTTGGGGAGACCCGATTATAGAGACAGTCGGCAATCCGGCATACAACTACTCCTTCAATGGTCATGGGGAGTATGTGTTCCTGAAATCAACTAACGGGTAACCTGTATTTTTTACTTATAAAGTCGTCTATTAAAGAACCTGCTTATCAGACGAGTAATGTTTTTGCACGCGTCTTCATTGAGACATAATATTAAAAGCCAATATAATCATAACGCCAATACAATCATAACCATCGCTCGAGTATGTTGGTTATCCATTTTACTTGTTTATCAAGCGCAACGTCGAAGCTGAGCTGTTTCTTCAAGTTACTGAAACAAAGAATTTACTTATATAGCACCCTTAATAATGAATGACGGTTTATAATATGTTAAACGGATAATCTTGCTTAATTTAAGTTCCAATGTATCTTTCTTTAATTATTTCTTTGAGGATTATGCAAAGGCAAGAATTACTACTAAACTTTAATACAAACAGATATTCTTAAAATCAAAAGAAATTATGTTTGCAAGAAAAACAAATATTGTTTATGAAGTTTCTGAGCGTTTGGGTTTCAGACTCGAAATTCAAGCACGATTGGATTACCTTGTTAGTGGGAATAATGACGCAACCATATTCACAGCGTTCGCATTTACGGTGGGTGATGATTGTATATGACAATGAGAACTGTTCAATATAAGTTTGTTTCATGAACTTTGTCGTATAAACTAGTTTAATATATACAAATCCTTAACTCCATTAGTTCAGTTAAAAATTTGTTAGAGTCGATTCTGTGTTCTTGATTTAGTAAGATGCAGCTCTGACCCTGTACATCTGTGTTTTTCATATCTTATCTGATTTTTTTTTCAGAATAAAAACGAGTCCATTCAGGTCAATTTTTTCCGATCTAACAAAACATGTTCTCTGTTCTTAAACAACGGAACCCTTTGGAAAACAACTATCACCTGCACGCCTAGTAGCCCTCCTATAAAGACCGATGGATTCCAGATGATGTGTTTGCGTCCGCCTTTTAATGGATTCCACATTATGCCAAACATTACCCTGAATAACATAGCCATTGTAAGTGACACCATAATGCACACTTTGATCTGAGTTAAGTGTTTAGTAACACATTTCACATTCCTTTCCATTTGATAATAAACAATTTATTTTTGGAGGCCCATAGATTAACCAATTGTTGAAACACTTGAATAAACGTAACACATTACATTTTTATTACAGCGAAAAACGGAAGTTTGTTTTAAAACTTGCAAATGTTGTTTCTTATAACGACGTTTTGATTATTATAATAAAATATATCGAATAAAAAATTAATAAAGAACAACACATTTTAAAGCAACGAACAAGTAGGATAGCCTTCTTGTTCACGAACAATATCGGTAATTACATGGTTTTGCAAATCGAAACTTTGAATACCGTTTTTGTACTTACTGCCTTTAACAAGTCTTAATAATCAACTCTTTACGAAGATCCAAGTCGATAACAGCGTATAAACCATGTGTCAGGTCAGAATGTTATTAAATGTTTTAGGATTAACTGTTATGGATAGGGGGAAACGTGAAATGATCGTTTTATTTTGATATTGACAATGATTGTATTACTTATTTATTTTTGTTGATATGAATTTTCTTTTCTGAATTAAGGTTTAGTAAGGACTGAACAAACTGAGATTCGATAATTTAAATGAACGCTCATTTTCGTTTCTTGGTTAAAATAATGTGAAAAAGACATCTCAAAATTAATGTATATGCCTTTTATATTAAATTGGTGGACATTCGGTTAACATAGATATTTTCCTTCGTGAATAAGAATATATCATAAATCGATAATAACAAATATCCCCTCTAAAGCCCATCTATATAGTGGAATTTAGCTAAATTAAACCTCGTGGGATAAATAAAGTTACAGAACGCTGAATACAGCAAACACGCTCAAAATACATACGTTCTACTGTAGTATATTATGACGTCATTAATAACATTTTAACTTAAGTCGTTTTTTTTCAGTTTAAAAATTTTGAAATATGGTTATACTGAGAAAAAGGTTATATTAAGAATGATCTCGCTCTTCCGATGTTCTAAGCTTTGAAAAACGACCATTATTATATTCAGCACTAACACGGTACTTTCTATTACGAAATATGTTTATTTATATAAACGTGTTGTTTTAAAAACATGAATGTTATATGTGTTTTAGTTTTACTTTTGAATAACATTCACAGGACATTTGGACGGACGGCGAGTTCATGAATATAAAAGTAACCTCTAATCCAGCACTAACAAACATGACAGGTCTGGCTGGAAATGTTCAAGATGGACATTTTGTCTCACAAAATGGCTCTGAATATCCAGTGAATGCCAGCGAGCATGATATGTTTGACTACGGGGAGTCTTGTGAGTATCTGGATAATCTGAGGCAAAATCCAGTAACATATCGATGTTAACATAGCATTTTTTTAAATTAAATACTATCCTCTTTTCTCTTCTTTTGTGTTTGGTGCCTGAGTGGTACCACAGCAAATACAACTTAAAATATGTATTATAAACATAAGAATAATGATATAACATATATAATAACCCAGATTATTATGGAATCATTTACATTTTCACAAAAAGCATTCTATTGTTCAGTTATTCTTCAGTGTTTCATAATGATGGCGACAGTATATCAAAACGAATGTTTTAAATCACTTTACTTTGAGATAGTAACTACTCCTATCAAATGACGCGTTTGATCGTTCTAATTGCTTCACGATCCTGAATAAAACTTAACCAATCATATTGCTACGTTTACAGCAATATTTGCGACGGTTGATATTATATTATACTATTTAAAAGAGGTATTTAATACATGAAATATAATTATTTTAGTACGATATAATGTTAATGTTCGAGAGATGATAAAAACGTCATTAGTGCATTTAGTTTGTGTTTCGCGTAAAATTTGTATCTTATTCCATGTATTAGAATGGCATCAACAGTGATCACTTGAAAGCATTCGATATATACGTATTAAAATGAGTATTAAAATGATAAAGGAACCACTTTTGTGGCGATTGTTATATTAATTTTTACGGTTTTATAAGAGTTGTTATCATCAGCTTGTTGTTCAATAATTACATTTAAATTGTATGCATGTATTTATACGTAAAACTAACCGTTCTTAACTTTACCATTGCAGGGGCCATAAGAAAGAACATAACCCTTTCAGTTTTCAATTACAACGTTACTGGCGGAAACTTTAGCTTGTACAACATATATTCAAAACCAAGATTCCTAGAAGATCTTTTAAATAACTTCACAGCCCTTTTTTCAAATTGTACTTTAATTAAGGGAAGTGCGATCAATGAAACATGCACACAATCTGATGGCGCGTTCAACAAAGAGTGCCTGCTGACCATAGCAAGAACCTGCAACATTTCAATCGGTCAAGCCATTAAAAATGAGACAAATAAACAGCTTGCCGACTTCATGAGAAAATGTAATATATTTTCATTTTCAATGTTTAGCCCGTCCACCCGAGTTTTACTCAATCTATGTAATTAAAGTCCAAAGTGTAAAATACGATACATCGCATAGTTGTATACAGCATGCCACATTTAAACCTTAAAGTGATATTATGGGCATTTTTCACTGTTGAATTGAGATGAAAAGAATTAAAAGGTCAAAAGAGTTAGTTAAAATGTGGTAACTAACCAATTATATGCAACTCATCTTGCTACCCTTTGTTTATAAAAATATATATTATATTATATATTTTACATGACTCACCCAGTCCTCTAAGCCGAAATGATCCTTAAAACAAAATTGTGTATTTGTGTCGTATGAACGAATCTGCACTAAAACTAAATTTAGATTTACATCGTACATCAAATCATTTCTGTCATCAATTGTCAAAACGAAAGAACGCTTGATATTCAAATGCATTATGTTTCTCTTTCCGGGATATTGTTTTAGTATGTTGATGCAGCATTAACAAATATAAGTGTAAATCAAGTGAAACACCAAAAATAAACAACGGTTGCGATAGACACCTATAAACATAGCATATACTGTTAAGTGCCAATAATATCACTTTTAGGCGATTTGGCTACATTTGCTGTTGTATTTTGACATCGTTTTTTTTATTTAATCACAATGAACAGCGTGAACATAGTTCTATAATTTTGAACGTTTCCTTCATGAAGAATCTACAATATGTTTATGCAATACATATTTTCGATTATATAAATAAGTGTGTAAATAATAAGTAACATATGTTGTTAAGATACTTAAATTAACTTCCTTAATATTGTCCTAACTTTTTTCTCTAGACACACTTATTTACATCGGAAATCAAACAACGTAATTAAATGTCGTAAACGCTCGTTCTCTGACGTGGACTTTTTATTGAAATTTATAGTGAACGTGAATATTACAAATAACTCGTCGACTGCTATATTTAAATATATAAAAAACATTTTTTTACAGCGTTGCGTACAATACTGTGATACATTTTGTAATCGTTCAAAGATAACATACTCACATTGGAATATGTGGTATTTTGGTATATCAGCTGAAATCGTCATTATACCACACAATGATTTAAATAATCTAATACATATGTCATGTTGACTGTAAAGATAAACACAAATGATGGTAATATCGTGAGTCTTATATCAACGTTCGTTCTACTGAAAGCAAATTGAAATTCGGACAATTGCAATTTACTCATTTAACAGTGAATTGTTCAACAGATAAGTGTATAGTACTTTGATAGTACTTTGATATTGACCCTTGTATTACTTTAATGATAACGATAACTTGACCATATTGTTAAAGTTATTAAACATTATGTAACAAGCCTCGTAGCACTTGCCATGTTCAAAGCAAATATAACCATTGTGATCACACTGCTTAATTAGCCATTTTATTTATTGAAAATAATTAAGGGAAATGGACATTCAATCACAGCCTTTTGATGTGTGCCTTAAATAGCTTACATGTCCAATCTTTGGTTAGGCTGCAAAATGAAATGTTATTATGTCGGAAAATGTTTTGAGGAGATACATACACACTTTTTGACTAACTATATTTATATTTGTAGCAAATAAGGCGCCTATATTTAATGAGACATTGGCGAACACAAAATTTATGCTATTGAATGGAAAAACCATTTTGACTTTGAATCTGACTGCGATGGTGAAAGATGAAGACCTACGAGGTTTACGATTTGAAGTGGAACCAATGTTAAATGAAGAAATGCACGAAGAAGGTTTGATTTGACATATAGTTTAACACACTAAACATACAACTTATACAATTGAATGAACTTATTATGTATATGATCGTTAAGAAAGGAAATGGGATGCAACGCGTTTTGGCTGTAGTATTGCGTTTTGACATATTTTCCACTGTAATATATATATATATATATATATATATATATATATATATATATATATATATATATATATATATATATATATATATATATATATATATATATATACATTTTAGCGGCGACGAGTTTCTTTTGCAAATATATAGTTCTCAGTCTATTTTACACTATATAATCTATAGACCCAATATTTTGTTTTGTTTTTCTTTTTAACTACTGAGTGAATATTTTTAACAAATTCACAGGTAAATGAACAATATGTGCTGATGATGGTAAACACACAACAAAATTGGATGCGATTAGTTGTGGAATGAAAATTGGCCCTATATCTGTTTTTTTTCACTATAGAATTTGCGTTTAAAGCTCCTTTTTAAGTACTTGGTGGATCTCCCTTAAACATTCACGAATGAATTAAATAAATGTGTCGATGAGCGTGAGGAAAGGAATTTGGCTGTTTAGGGTTAAAATTATGACTTTTTGTTATTGTTCTGTTGATTTATAGATAGTTGATGAGTCTGTGTCCGAACATATGTTGTGTGGACATCAGTACACATTTCATTAGTTGTTTCAAGTATTCGAAGCAACTTGTTTCACAAAGCGAGCTAGCTTTGTTAGTAGAGCTTTTGAGCTATTATTTGGAGTTTTAAATCAAGCTCGGTCACAATTTTATGTGATGATTTGTTGCTCGATTTTTTTTGCACGGCTATTAGCCGCTTTCCGCTCAGTTACTGGCACAAGTATTCAAAATTTAGTTTTTATGTTTTTTATTTGGCCCAAGCCTTAATTCGTCGACGCTATGTAAGTTCGGTAGTTTTTTTAATCGTCCGAAAAATTATTTTTGACACTTCCGCTTAGTCAATTATTTATTCATGGAAAGATTGTAGTGCGTTTATTTAAAAAATTTAGAAAAACTAAATATACATTGGACTGCGTTTGGTTATATATCCATTTGCTTAGAAGTTCGCATTTGTTTTAGGTGAACTATTTAATTGGACAGTTGGAGTAGGCTTTCGGAACATCAGTGAGAAAAAGATACAATTCATTGTCTATGACAGATACAACTTGACAGATGAACTCAGTGTCAGTTTCCGCTTCTGTGGTTGTGAAGATCCGAGCCAATGTGTGTTCAAGGGTAAAGATGATGGTGAGTTGTTTTGTTTTTGTTGAAGTGATATACATAATGTTGGTATTTGTTGCTTTTGAACCATATGCTATACTAGTCTTGTTGCTGGTAGCAGTGTATAAACACATGTAGTATTCACTATAAATTTGATACTTTTTCTAATTCTCATAGTATCGTGACTTTAACAAACAAAAAAACTCAAGAAGTTCTGGAAAGTTAATGTTTTTTTGTTTTTTTAGAAGTTTTAATTTTTTCAATGGTTATCCGTGACTATAACGACGATCACTCTCTTGATTTCCGGTGTATATTGGAAAGTAAGTCATGTTTATTTCAGGATGATGCTTCGATTATTAAATTACGTATCACATACTTTTGTTAGTTTGTTTATGGTTTATTAAATAGAATTATCAAATAGTTTATATGCCACTTATTTAAAAAAAATAAAAATATTTTAAGATCAACATGAGCAAGAATTTCGTTTTTCCATTCAGATACCTTTTATAGAACAAGCATATGCACATAATAACTAACCTCAGCAACCAATCAGAAGGGCCAATATTATGTGAAACATTGTACATGATTCAGATAACTGCAGTGAGCAAAGTCAAGCCAGTATATTTTCAAAAAATGGCGATTGCAATGCAGTTTTAGTTGTTATGTTCAAGAATACGTTTTTGACTAAAGATTGACATATAGCAAATGCTTTTATTTTCACTTCCATACTTTGTATGTATTAAAGAGGGCAATTACTGCGGATAAACATGCTAGAAACAGTTTAACTATAATATCTAGCGATACAGAATCGTTCATAGAAAACTGGTCATGTGTTCCAACTTGTTATCTAATTTAAATTCCACGTGAATGTAATTATTTTTGATTTGGTTTTAAGTATAAAGCTTTATGTCAGAAATTGACATTATTCAAGAGAGAATGCATAATTAGTGTGTGATAGTTTATGTGTTGTGATTTTTGATTATATATGAGAGATAAGATAAAGACAAGCGGATTATGATAATCTTGTTTATAACTGATAATCTTGTTTATAGTTATAAATATCTTACTTTTCTTAGTATATCATCCGCATTAAAGGTAAAGGAGGAATAATGGATTCATCATGGACGTCTGTAAGTTTGTTTGTCTGTCCGTCTATCCGCTTTTCTGTACGTCTTTCCGTAGACATAATCAGCCATAGGCTTTCTACAGACTTAAGATTAGACATTTATGTTATGTATAAGTTAAACGTAAGTATTCCTATAATTTCAATTAGGTTTATGACTTTTATCAAATATAGGTTTACTGTTTGTCTGTAAATATCGACATTGAAATAGTTTAAATTGCTAAGATGTATAGATCCAACAAAACATTTATCAATACTGTTTATAGTGATTTGATAGTTTTAACTTTACACAAAAACTTCAAAACATTGGTTTCCCACAACATTAGGTTCGTTCGTTCCTACCTATTTGATTTCTGATGATAAATATAAGCGAATGTTTGTGTTGAAGAGTATAACCGTTTGCAATTATTGCCCATGCTCTTTCTGTGCAAAACAGGAACAACAACTTATAATTCAAGCATGTAAACCAAAACAGTTCAACGGTGTCCTGTCTAAAAGTCCCCACTGTTTAAATCCGTGCAAGTACTTGGATCATTGTTAGTAAATAAGATATAGGCTGGCGTTCATGTGTTAATGTTTATATGCGCTATTGCACTATTATCATACACATTACAGATGATGACGAATGTAAGTATTTATTCCACCGACAGGTATTTAGTTATATCTCATATACAAAAGCACGCATTTAATAAGTTTGTTTGATCGAACTACTATGAATTACGAATTTGAGTTAAATAACATAATTGGCTATTGTATCTTCAACCACATAGTACAGCTGTTTGTGGACTTAACTTAAATGTTGCCAACAAACGGTACAATGGCTTTGTTATGTATAAATGCTTTCAAATTTTAGTATATCCAGAAGTGTACCTTCGTATTCAGTGAAACAACGAGGAGATAGTTTCGCTTAATATTCTATATGTTTTGTTTCTATTAACATGTTAAGTACCTAAAGGTGTGTAATAATATAAATGGTAATATCATCCAAATCACATTATAAACATTTTATTATTTAATTATTTATTTAATAAACGTTTGATTCGTTGAATTACTGTTTTTGTTTATTATTCTGCTAATTTGATTTAATTTTATTCTTAAATGGGTACCTTTTATTTGTTTCTGTATTCATGTATGTACTCAGTGCAGCACTTTCTGATTATTCATGCATATTTGCAAGTCTGTTGAATAAGCATGTATTACTGACAGCATGGACACATACGTTACAGTACGGGTATGATATATCTTTTGCACGAATATATCCGTCCGACAAAGCTATAGTTCAGATGGTTACACGCACTTACGTTACACATACCAACCTTTAGTAATTTGCAACGTATCTTACTTGCTGTATTCATGCATATGATGAAGGGATGAAGTTATTGTTCAATCAATTGTCAGTTGTACTTTTAAAATTGTCTTTCTCATGTGTCTAATCATATATTTCTTCAATATTGAATGTTTGTATAATTAGAATACTTGGCACTGTTTATCGTGTCTATCCTTATAAAACTCATATGCAAATATAAATTTTTGGGACTGTTACTAGCAATCTTTAGAATTCATCAATTTGTTTAAAGTTCGCACTTATAATGATAAATGTTTCTTCAGCGACTGCGAAATGCACATGTCCGAATCGATATGTAACTGGAGATTTTTGTGAAATTGAGAAAAATCCATGCGATGTATACCACTGCTACAAAAATCAGTGTAACACAAACTATTCCGGAAATGGAAGTCCATGTCTCAACTGTACACAGGGATATTTTGAGGAAATGATAGGAACAAGACAGTATTGCGTAGGTATGAGTGTTTTTATTAAAATGTAATACTTGCTTCTATATCAAGCTTGTCAATCAGGCGTTAATAATAATGTTGTTATGTTGAATTATCTTAACAAAAAAAATTGGTGTTTGTTGTAGAAGCTTCTCACGCACAACAAAATGATGCATATAAAAAAAACACAGGCTTACATTTACCGTCATTCCCTTCTACCATAAAACTATTTTGCGTTCCTGTTTGATTAAAGCAAACGGTAAACTCAATAGGGGAATTCAGTATACAATAAGACTGCGACTGTTTGCATATAATCGCAATAGTTCACATTAAATATGCATTGAAAAAGAAACATGTGTTTTATTTATTTACTTTTCAAGTATATTTAAATGAAATATGTATATGTTTTTGTTTAACTATTTAACATGAATTGGGCATTTGTAAAATCCAAACAAACATAAACCTTTGTACACTTGTTTTTCCATGTAAATACAGAGTAAATATTGACAAACAATTTTGTTTAATTAACTGGAAAATCCTAATTTTATTCTTCTAGATCTGAACGAATGTAATGATACACGTACCCATGACTGCCAACACCAGTGTGATAATATCGACGGGTCATACAACTGCTCCTGCTATCCTGGATACGAATTGCAAAACGACAAAAAGACGTGTGAAGGTAATAACAAACAATCAAATTCTATTGTGATTATTCACGATTGTATTTAAATTGTTAAATAAATATTATGATATTGTAACAATTCAAAAGACGGCGATATTATGGTTCTTTTTAAATAAGTGATTTTGATTGTAGACATAGACGAGTGTACATTTGGAAAAAAACTCTGCACCAAAAGCAAAGAGACTTGTAGAAATGTTCCTGGCAATTTTACGTGTGTATGCGATACAGGGTACAACAAAGAAGCAGAGAACTCGCCATGCGAGCCTATAGGTTCGTAGTTTCCAGAGTTTGCACTTTTCCCTTGGTAAAAGTTCACATGCTTAGCTCTTGACTTACACAGCATTCTATATCTGAATGACAAATAACCCGGTTGCGCAGTGTAAACGTTGCGTACTCGTGGTTTATGTGAACGAGTCGTTTTATGTCGATACGTACATATTGTATATTAAGACGCATTTTATTACATTATAAAATAGCACTAAGAAAAAAACACAAACTAAGAAAACACCAGGATTTTTCGATTTATATAATAGTGTTAGTTACATTTATATGTATCAATTTGCCTTCACTCTTCGGATACATAACTCAGCGTTGAATGTCTTTTACTCCTTTGACACTATCTAAATAAATACATAGACATTTCCCATACCTATCGTTTGCTCGACCTTAAAGGGACTTGTTGACAGATTTTGTCATGTTTTGAAGTTCTCTAGTATAACACAAAAATAAAAATTAGAAATAAGAGTAATCCACTCCTTGGCTCGTCCCACCAAACCTTGTCACAAAATATAACGATAACAACAGAACTCTCCTAGTTGTTCAATCGTTTCGCGTTTACAAAGGTTATGATTATCAGGTGTTTATATGGTCAAGAGAAATAATGGATATTTTAGAGCGTGGTAAACCTTCAGTATTACTGTGTCCTTGTAAACAAAAACACATAATTACAACGAACATTTGAAAATCTTCATTTCAATTTTGCTAATTTCTCAAAACGTGAACAGTTTCCTTTCTAGAGATTGTTCAATCTTGTATTTTCATTTTAGATCTTGCATGAGCTTATTGTTTGTTTTGTAAAAAATAGAATTAAGTTGAATGCAAATCCGAAATAAGTTTTGAATCGTCAGATAGGGGGCCGCTCATGACGTTTGTCACGCTCCAGTGTGATATCACCATTTTTTATTTTGTTGTTGTAGATTTTGGTAAACATTTTAATAAGTTTTAGTAATAATAGCATGAAATTTTTATCTCCTAAAAGTGTTGTTAACGATTCCTCCCGCTAGGAGCACTATAATGCTGTTGCAAAATCTTGTTTTATTGATAGCCTTGTCATGCCGGAAATATTATTATTTCTATGTTGTCCGAAGCATGTCATTGAGCGAGACATTTTAAATGTAATTTTGTACATATAATAGCAATTTTTATAATTAAAAATATTGAGGATTATGTTGTAATATTAATATAATTTATTGTTATTATCAATTATACTACTTATCCCGAGTAAAACGATTGCATAATCGAAAAAATAACTTTAACTTGACTAACCTATTGTTAATAAAATATTAGCTGATTAATGTTGGGTATAATATTATTGTCAATAAAGATTGAGTGACTGCTACAATTAATAACTTGGACTTAGATTTAATGTTTATGAGCTGTAAATGTAAAAAAAAATGAAAATGTAAAGTACGTTAAGGGAGGGTGTCCGAGATTTGTTACAGTTTTTGACAGGAGGTGGGGGGAGGTGTTCAAAATGGTCAAAATTAGCATGACAAACTTTATGGACGACCCCTTGGGTAGTAAAATAGTGCTAATATTCATAATTTTTGTTCAATGGTGTGTTTGTGTACCTCACTGTCCGTATTAGTAGATGTAAAGGATCTGACAAGGTTACTCATACAGTATGTCTGATCTTGTTTAGTGTCTAAATCGAGGCAAATTTATCTTCTTTAAGTGATCTTAATTCATTCAATAAGGTGAGTTTTCGTGTTTTCTTCGGCTTGAATTCAATAGTCTGGGTATGTTAGACAATTTCATGACAGTATCATATGTGCAATAATAACACGTTAAAAAGGTTCGTTTACGTCGCTTTTTGGTACACGTTCGTCGACAGCAAAGCATATTTATATCCGCATAACATGGATGGCATTTTGCAATGTACATGTCAATACGAACGTCCCTTTGTACGCACTCCATCTTCATTATCTGCTAGGCTCATAATGTGTCGCAAACCAAAAACATGGATTAGGTGTATCACGCGCTATTCATTTGCAGCTTAAATTGATAAGCACACTTAGGGGACGAATAGCACAAATGTATCGTAAAAGAATCAACTTCACGAAAAGTGTGGTGTATGAATTTACCGTTACCCTCGTACTTAAAATTAAATGTATATGAATATTTAAAGTATGCATTCAACCATGTTTTAAGTGGGCCATATGTATTTTGGTTATTTGGACTACGTCGTGGGGTCAGCAATAACAGAGACCAATGACACGCTTCAGAAACAGACAGTGGCTACGACACAGAAAGTAAGTGTTTTTAATTCATACGAATACAGTGCATAATACTTATTTTATATGACTGCAAATACAATAGCAGAGTATAAGAAGTAAGTTTCTGCTGCATTCACCAGACACTTATATTTACATATTTTGGGTTAAAAAGTCTTTTCTAAATAATAAGGTGTATAATGAATAAAACCTTTTGCACGTATGTGCTATTTTCACCATCGATGCCAATGGAAACGGTAGAATTATTAACTCCACTGACCGATTCAAAGGTCAGCGACCTCAGGAAATGCCTTAAGTATTAATGTGTTGACGCGCATCAAAAAGCGATTGGTAAAGTTAATTTAAACATAACGTCGTCTTTTAATTGAATCTGAATTTTATTTTGTATGTTCCACAATTTAACAACCAGCGCTATAAATATAAAACGTATTGAACATATTCCGTCAATCCTTCGGTATTTAAAAGCTTATGTGTGTAAATAATTCTTGGATTTCAACACAATTCGCAGATATTTCCCTCTTACAGTTTTACTTTACAGGTGTCACTTCATGTTTATTATATATTTCATGGAGGTCAATGAACCCATTTTACTGTATTAAATAACGACAGGCATCAAAACAATAAAATAAACATGTCAATCCAGAGCCGCTGAGTCTCGGGGTTATTTTCCATAAATGAACGTTTATGGAAAAACGTTGAATAAGAAGCCCCCCGTTACATGAAAGTGTTCATTTGGTATCTCAATATGAAATTTGCGAAGTAGTTTCTAGGTTACACCTCTATCTCGCATAGTTGATTTGATTATTACTCAGCGTTTAAAGCAGATGGTTTCATGATTTTCCTCTGAATGTCGATAGAATAAATCTGGAAATCTTAGTTTTCGTGACTTATCTTTTCACTTAAATCGTAATTGAGGGCACTAGGAGTTGCGGGCATGACTTATATGAGTATTTTAGACTTTGCAAAGGGATTGGGGTAATATCTATTTAAATAGAATATCATGTTTCTTGACAATTTTATCAATTTTCTTTGAATTGCGTAGTCACTTGTTTGTTTTAATTTACTTTTTCAAAACTCGTGCAAAACCAATGTGTTTTTATAAAACATATACAGGATCTCATACAGGATTAGAGTAACCCTAAGTAATAAGAAATATCAGGAAAAAAAGTAATTGTGCGTTTGTACTTATGCGTTTCTGTTTTGTTTTTAAGTTCAACGACAATTTAAAAGGGGCTGAAGGTTTCTTAGCTATAGAAATATACAAAATCTTCTTAGGGTAAGTATTTATTTAAAATGTTTTGACAATTTTACTCACACATGGCCTAAACCAGGTTCACGTTTTATTTTCTTGTTTTATTTTTTCATGCAATTACGTTTACTAATTTAACTGCACAGTATTGGGAAGAAAACTCTTGCGCTAATGCGTTTTAATTAAGTCATTTATCGAGTTTTTTTCTATTAACTATTTTACAATGCGCTGAATTTTAACCTTGAAATCGTTTGCTGCTATATGTCTGCCGATATACTCAAATGTTAAATGTATTAAAATAATAACGTCTTTCAAATTTTGTTTCAGAGGAATACATATTCACCTCAACTTCATTATACATATGAACGAGACATACGCGACATTTGATCAAGCTGTAGTTCAAAGTCTTATCAAGACAAAACTGGGCTCTTCAAATACAAATATTTCAACTACATTATTCCTTTCTGGGTCGTCTGTCGACGTGCGAATATACAAACGTAAGTGTACGTTGTGAATGAAGCTAACTTAATATATTGCAATAACCGAAGTAAATAAAGTATATGTTCTTTAAAATAATTCATTTTCCAGCTTATTTATTTTACGGACAGAATATTATCAGTTTAGAGTTTTAGAAATACGCTCAGTATAATAAGCTGAGTGACGGTTCATACTAGTATACATAGAATCTGACGGAGGTTATCATTTGTAACCATAATTTAATAAACGATTTTTAGAATTTGTTAAGTAAGCGATTCTTTGGCGAGCTTGCTAATACATTCAATGGACGAGTTATGTAAATCATAGTGAAGTTTCAACAATTGTCAGATCTTTTAATCACTATCAACACAAGACCCAACATTGAAAATCTTTCCATAACAAATACATAGCTGGAAATTTAAGATTTGATCAAAAACTCGCCTAAAATTTCTAAAGTTTAGTAAATTAAATAGATGGGAATCGTGGAACACATTCCGGGTCCACCCAAAATGAAGACTTAGGAGCGGACGGATATCATAAACTTAAAATTATACACATGCGCACACGCACACACTCACACGCACGGTCTTTCAAAAGCAAAGTATCCAATGAAAATATTGAAAAGCTATATTACACTTTTTTAATATGTGAACATTCAAACTTGTTATATAACATAGAAAATGCATGCGATCAATAAAACATTCTGTTCGCAAATCGTATTATAAAACTTCGTATGTGCGATTACAATGCAGATACGGGAATAAACGCAATAATCGATATTGCCACGTAATGCTGTATGCTTACGAAAGGGATGTACGCAATTCAATATTATATACAATTGGAGACTTGTCTAACGCAACACTTATCAAACTTGAATATCTCGGCTACGAGTTAAGATTTTGAATAAATGTGATCATTTGACTACATTCTAGGCAAGCTCACGATAAAATCATTCATCCGTTACGACCGGACGCTTTAGCACGTGGGTGATGTATGCTTTCATCTTTTTGCATGTGAAAATGATTTAACGCGATATTATTCTAAATTTATTTAAATTTAATCATTTTATGTGGGTTGTAACATCAGCAAAACATACAAATACTTAAAAAATGTACGGCTCATATGAATATTCAGAAGCGCAACCGCGCATTATTTCAAATCGCAGGCTACCTACCTTACGTGCTAAAGCATCCGATCGTCAGGGATCACAAGTTTGCATCGGTTGTAGTAAAATTGATCAAATGTACAATTTTAAATTAAAATCTTTTCTCATATGTGAGAAATTCGAGTTTGAAAAATGTTGCGTTAGAAAAGTCTCAAATACTTTTTTAGGTAGCCTGCAAAATGCAAAAAATGCGCGGTGTGCTCCTCAATCTTCATACGAGCCATACATGCTCCTCAATCTTCATACGAGCCATACATTAAAAAAAATTTTTTGTATGTTTTCCTTGTGTGAGAACCCAACTTTAATGATGACATTGAGCTTAATTTAGAATAAAATCGCGTTTTACCATTTCTACGTGCAGAAAAGATAAAACCATAATTTGATGATGTATCGTCAGCTTGCTGAAGATGAAGTCAAATGATAACATCTAAAATTTTGAATCAAAATATTAACTCATCACTAAGATATTCAAGTTTGAAAAGTGTTGCGTTAAAAAAGTCTTCAAGTTTATTAATAACAGACACCGCTTTAATGGGCTATTAAAAACTGTTATGGTTTAATGTTACAAAAATGTGAATTTTTATTAAATAATTACTTTTCATATATAGTTTGTTTATATAAATATTTAATAAAATGTGTCATGTTTTAAATATTAATTGGTTATCGGGACTTATTACGTTGGCTTGAGAAAATACGATTATAAATTAAAATAGTTATGATTGAAATGTACATGAAGATCTTCTGTACACACGCTTACTATTGATAACTGTACTGCAGTATTGTAGACCTCCATTTCCAATTAAACCGTGTTGAGAAAGTATATTTTGTATGTGTTTCTATATAGATAATGTGCGTGAAGTTTAGTACTCTGAATTCACGAAGATCTGCTGTACTCACGCATATTATTGATAACTGGAATGAATCGTTGTTGACCTAGAATTGCAAGGAAAACATGTTATGAAAACAATATAGTATGTGTTTCCATAAAGATAATATGCATGAAGTTTAGCAATCTGAATTGCTTGAATGCGTGTCTGTATTTCGGAACAACACCTATAATATGCACCTTTGACCTACACCTCGTGAAAATTTTCAAACATAAGAATCATGGACCGTATTGTATTCTCCAGCTGAAGACGGAGGACTATGTGGTGTCGAACCAAAGCGCACGGATTGTCACGAAACAACCACCTACTGCGTTAACAAGAACATCTCCGATGATTACTATGACTGCTCGTGTCGTTTTGGGTACACCAAACCAATCACTACAAGGAAGCGCGAACTATATTGCGATGGTATACTGTTTTATTGCCATAACCTGATTTAACGTGCTTTCACTTTTAAATATTTCCATGTTGGCAGTTTGTTAATGTTAACATTAGTTACACTTGTGATGTCGGTCATTCATATTTGTGTATCGCCACACATACGTATTATAATGATTTTCTATGTCTCTCTTTGCTTTGTTCGCGCATCTATCTCATCTAAGGTTTAATTGTAGGTTTTGAATTGTTGGTTATTAATTTCCCATAACCGAAGGATTGTTTCGTAATCGAATAGGAATGAAAATTGTTGTTACTGCAGTTTGTCTACAAATCTAGACTTCTGTTAAAATAGGCATCGTTTTAACGAAACGTGAATATACAAATTCGGAAATGTTAAATGTCGACTAAAATTGAACATATAACATTCAACGATTTCAAAGAAACTGTTGAATGTTTGAAAGTTCACTAAATCAGCTATTCAATAAATATAATTGATACGTGTGAATACGTAGTAATTTATTGTTTCGTATTCGAATAGGAATGTATATTGTTGTTAATGCAGTGTGTCTCCAAATCTAGACTTCTGTAAAATAGGCATCGTTTTAACGAAACGTGCGTATTAAAATTCGGCAATGTAAAATGTCGACTAAAATTGACAATATAAAATTCAAAGATTTCACAGAAACTGTCGAATGTTTGAAAAGTACACTTAATCAGTTATTCAATAAATATAATTGATACGTGTGAATACGTTGTAATACAGATATAGATACGATTGTGATACAATTTTTCTTAAGCCTTCGCAAATAATATAATACAAAATTGAATTTCTTTCAGAGGAAAACTAGGAATGTTTTCTTTATCAATTCGAAAGAAACACCAAGCTGATCACATGCAAATCAATAATAATTATGATTTAGTTATTTCTTTATATTTTAGATGTAGACGAGTGTAAGGCATATGCGGGTAACGGAACCAGCAACGACCGATGTGTTCAAGGACAATGTGTCAATACTATTGGGTCTTGGAACTGTACATGCACGGCAGATAGACTCTGGATGTCGGTTGGCTCTCTGGGATACCCTATATATCGGTGCCAAGGTAAGCAATTTGCACTGTATTTCATATTGACGACACGATTGACAAATCACGGAACTTATAGTTGAATGCAATATGATTTTATTTTTTTTCAGAAAATGTAACAATATTTATGTTATTTATAACTTGAAAATGCCTTCTAATAATTGTGTTATGGCAGATATATTGGCGTTATTTCGTCTGGTTTAACTGTATTATATTGTACACATGCATCGTGTCGATCAAAACATTATTAATACACTCATAGAGAAAATTCAATATTACGAGAGTATATTATAGGTAACCACAGTTATTTGGGGAACATTTCCTTTATTTGGGACGCACAACCTCAACATGGGAAGATCAACCAATCCGTCATTAAGTCATTTTTGACTTTACAGGTGAGCACATGTATCGTGCGTGATATTTCACATTCCATACTTCTCATAGTAATTAATCGTTATAAAAAGAGCTTCATTGAGTCCAGAACGAAGAAAGAATCTATTTCATTATCAAAAGGATACACCGGTTATCATAGTGTTTGCACTGCACATATGTATTTTTTTAAATTTCATCCGCTTAGTTCAAAATATTGTTGTAACAGCCAATCGACAAATATTCGCCACAAGAACATGTGTTGGTATTTCGATGTATTGAAAACTTTTGGGTAGGAGGAATATTTTCCCAAATATACGTATTTAAACAACGCAATTATTAAATTATCGATATCATATCCTTCTTTTTGATATCCCTTAATTTCCCTTTGAATGATAAATCTCAGAGTTGTATATAATGGTATGTCCTATTATTTGGAAGGACAGGTTTTCCTAATAGTAGTATTGAGTTTAGTCCATGATTATGACATTATTACATATATAGTGTGCAAACCACAAATGTAGCCATATTTAATGTTAGAATTCGGAAAATGTAATAAAAAATAAATACAAAATAAAAATGTATACTAAATGCTAGTATCATAATTTTAATATTTAGATCTCAGAAGTGTTTACTAATGAGTCGTTGAAGAAGGAGAGTATGACAGCAGTGCCCTCCGTGTTTGTTTCGGTGACTATTTTGGAAAACACTTCATATTACGAAATGTAAGCATATTTTATCTCACACATGCAACACAATGCCCATTTGTGTAGTAGTTGACATGTTACATTGACTCTGGTTTCGAAATTGGCCACATCCGGAGGCTTATAATGTTTTCTTTAACAAACATTATTCGCCAAAAATTGATAACACCTCAAGCCTTATTGCTGTATTTGAGTATAAGGCAACAGAAAGTTGCCCCATGTCAAGCATTTTTCTTAATATGTTCTAGAGTCAAACTGGGCATGTCACTGGGTCAGATAGTTAGAGTATATTTCATCAAGACAAATCATTAAAAATATGTGTAAATATAATAACAACATTAAAAATGCAAATCCATTTTACCATGTTTGATAATAATTAATTGTACTTATTGAATTTATTCGATCGTTATCGAGCAATATTCTTAAGTGAACGTGACTAGAGTTTTGCTTTACGTTAGCACTGGAATCATTATTTTTGTGGCCGTAAAGTTAAAGCGGGACTGCAAGATTTTTATATGTGTTAAATTGTAATATATTGATAAAAATGTGTAACAATTACACAAAATAGGCAAGAAAAATTATACATTGAAGACGAATTTCATAAAATGCAGCAAAGACAAATAAGCGCCCCGAGCCGATTGTGACGAAGATATTTCGTACATACTTTCCTACAATAACCGAAGCATTCGTCTTTTTTTAGGATCGGAGTTAGTGTTCGTGTGTTGTATAATTAGATATCGTTGCAGGAAATTAAAATGATTCGTTAAACTAAATTTAGATTCACCTCGTACGAATTCGAATTCGACTGTACAGACATTTTCGATTTCAGAATTAAATATCTGGCTTATTTCACATTTTTCGACATAACTTTTATTGTAATTTTATATTGAAATGTATGTATACTAAGTTTTTACACATTTTATATTAATTAATAAATATTTGACAAAATCTTGCAGTCCCGCTTTAAGTATGTACATGCCAAAACATCATAGAAATGTACTAAAGACTAATACAAGAAATGGAGCGTTTTTACATGAGTCGCTAAAACTTTACAAATCGCCTTTTATCAATACACTTACAAGCAAACATATGGTTTATATTTACCTGTCTAAAAAATATGTTGAATCATTTTGCTGTATTTTAATTAAAAACGCATAATAAAGTGATACAAAAAACAATAATCGAATTGTATTTCCAGATATTCATCGGATTATCGGTAATCACATACCATTAGTCATATATGTTATATATAGGCATTGTGTAAAAGTAAAGCAGGGTTGCGGTATGTTTACGTTTTTGACATATGTGATGATTTGAAAAAGTAAAACGGGGCGCCATTGTTGAATGTAATGTATCAAAACCGAATGTATAAGAACAAATAAGCGCTTCCTGAATTCCCTTGTATAGCGGTATAAACTTATGCCACACAACTACGCCTGTGTTACTTTGTGCTTTTGATTTTCTTAGATGCATTGATGCTAAAAGGGTATTTAATCATCAATAATCAAATAATTTTTAATGTGATAATATAGGGCGATATATTGCTATTGAAATAAGTTAAAGAGTGTATAAACACTCAAACATGTGTAACGAATCAATTCATCATGTAAAAGGACTGTCAACCACGACGGCGAAGGAAAGAAAAGTTGTAAAATACCGTATTTTTTACAATTATTAGTTTATATTGATTACAATATCACGACTGGTATATTACATTACTTGAAATAAAGTTGTTAAGATTTCATATTTTCTGTATATTTGGTAATACATTTTACTGTGCATGCGTAGTGAATTGTATATATTTTATATATAAAATGATCAATCTACTTGCGTTATTTATAGTGTGTAAATCGTTATGTCACCTATTTTCGCGATGTACTTTCGATTTCACATCGCGAAATTTTATTACCATTTATTTAATGCTTTCCGGTGGTTTATAGAGATATATCAGTGAATTAAAACTGATAATTTCACTGTTTCAAACAATGAAAATTATCAGTGAGAATTATCGATAATTTTCATTGTTTACTGTAAAATGATGTCATTTTTGACGAAATGACGTCATTATCCCAGCAAAATTCTTTAGTTAAATCTTAAACAATGTATATAAACTGTGAAAAATGGATTAAATAAAAAGAAAATTTGTTGGATTCGGTGGATTATCGATTTTAATTCACTCGATCGTGATCATAGAAAATATATATTTTCACTCGTGGCTGCGCCACTCGTGAAAATATTGTTTTCTATGATCACTCGTGAATTAAAATCGATAATCCACCGGATCCAACAAATATCCTCTATATATACTAAAAATATGATTTTTTTTCAAGTAATGTAATATACCAGTCGTGATATTTTAATCAATATAAACTAACAATTGTCAAAAATACGGTATTTTAGAACTTTTCGTTTTTCGTCATTCGTGGAATCACCATCTCTGCGTCATAACGTTTTGCATCATATCTATTTCAGACCATTTCTCAGTAGGTATCTGTTGACATACGAGTTTCGTATTCGTTTGGGTGACCCGATGGACACTGCCATTCTCCAACAAATTGGTAGTGAATTTTTCAAGAATGGTGTAACAATTGGAGCAGCCGTTTTCCATAACATTACTTTTTTCAATGGTATGTCAAACTAGCTAAATTTTCTGATTGAATTCTCCTGTGTGAACAGAAAGACATGTTTATAATAATTAATTATTAGGATACATACGCTCGTTCTAAGAGGCAAAAGTGCTCATGACATCCGTCTGTGTTATAGTCACATAATTTGTTATCGCTTTGTCTAACGTAAGCAGTTCAACACAACTGCAGAAGCTCGCAAACATTAAAAGTTAACTGACATGGTTTGCATTAATAGATTGACTAAACAATTATTGTTCGAACTTGGTTCGGGTTAACTCGATAAATTGACACCCACTTACTTCCTGTTATGTTGTCATTTATATTCTGAAACAGATGCACGCACACAAATGTGTATGCTTATAGAACACATGCATGTAAGTATTGCTTTATGATTTCACAAGTATCAAGAATGTTTTTTGCGTGCTATACAAATGAAAAACCTTTATACCACGTTCATTTTCCATTACTTTGACTTATTCAAAATAACTCAAAATGTCTATGTGTTTGGTGATTGTTTCAACTGTCAGATTTTAACAAACACATCGAAACTAAAACGGGCGACATTCCATATCTCTTTCAACTACGTTTGTTTAGACCATTACGTAAAAGATGCTTGTCGAATATGTTTATTGATAAAAACCCGCCATCTAGTCCAATGCGCACGCTTGAGTCGATTTATCAGCCCGCTCTGAAGGCGTATGTGTTTTTTTTTTTTAATTAAAAATCTTGTTTGTGTAAATTACAACTATTCGAATATTTACGGTTTGCATTAAAACTGTGCTAATGTATTTTAAATAGAGTGTAAACTATAATTTTGTTCTCTGTATAAACTTTAAAAACGAGTTAATTTCCTTTAAAGAGTCAAATAACGAACTGTGCAGGCGGAGTAAAGAAGGTAACTGCGACCTCCGGACAACTGAATGTAAACAGGAAAATGGAACAACATCGTGTATGTGTAAAAAAGGGTTCCAGCCACGTACATACACCGAATATTCCTGCGAAGGTAAATAATATTTTGAAAGGCAAATGCCTCGGTTTGAATTAATTATGTTGTGAGAGAGAGCGAGAGAAGAGAGAGAGAGAGAGAGGAGAGAGAGAGACGAGAGGAGAGAGAGAGAGAGAGCTAGATAGAGATGAGAGAAGAGAGAGAGAGAGAGAGAGAGAGAGCGAGAGAAGAGATAGGAGGAGAGCGAGAGAGAGAGAGAGCTGATCTCTCTCGAGATAGATCGCGACTAGGATAGATAGAGCGAAAGAGAGAGGAGGGAGAGAGAGAGAGCAGAGCGAGAGAGCCCAGGAGATAGCAGAGAGAGAGAGAGACAGAGAGATCACTTATACCAATAGTGATAACAATTACGACGTTCAGTTCCTCATATATCGACGCAAGACCTATCGCTTAAATATACCGAATACCGTTCGCATCGTGTATTGTTGTTGTATTTTTATATAAACATGTCATACTTTAAGCAAACAAACATTAAAGAATTGTCAAGGTTATTTTGTCATATGTGTACAGTCAAGCTAAGAAAAATATTTTTGAACAAAAACAGGCCTGTACATTGCCAATGATCTAGCTGTTTATTGCTTTACAACTCACCGTTGTAAATAAGGTATTTCTTATAAACGAGAAAAACGGCGTTTAAATAAATATTGCGATTCCCGTTTTTCCCTTAATTAATTTGTCATGGTCAAATTATCATTAACTCGATTTTCGAACCACATTGGTTGGTCGCCACTGAGAAGATAAGCAACGAGCAACATAGGACAACATTCGTGACTCAAATACATTTGTTATAATCCTAAATAGCAATATATATGCCGATTAAAAACACCGTTTACCGCTGCATTTTTCACGATAAGAAATCTTCATATTAATAGTTCAACGAAATAGAGGTGTCAATGAAAATTGTCCGAAAAATAAAAAAACTAAAACATGTGTGCATATTAAGTTTTAATAATGTAGTATACTTATCAGGAATTGTTCTATGTAGTATATTCTTAATACGCAGATGAAGCTAAGGAAACAAAATGTCATATAAGGATACTTCATTTACCAAGTATGTTTGCGTTTTCGTTATAAAAGTTGTATAATTTACAACCGCTACTGGAAAAGTTAATAAAATAAACTATAATTTATGATTCGCCAAATAACGCAATCAAAATTCAAATATAAATTAGCATGCACAGTAGGTTTATAAAAGTAATTTTACTATGTATTGAATACTATCAAAACGGAAGCAGGTACACGAGCTCGAAAGGCCTTTGTTCATTTATATTGACAAGCGTCAAATGAATTTTAACGTACAAATTTCTTTTAACAGAGCGCTTTTGTAGGCTTAATACAATTATATTTTGACTATGAAAATGAAAAACGGTATTATTTGTAGGACACACAATTGGTAATAGTTATCAGTATTATCTTCAGCTCAACTGTTTAAGTCAATCATGTATTCATAACTTTGTTTTAAAAACTAACGTAAATAATTGTGTAAATTTGAATCCCCAACGTTATGCATCGGTTATTGGTAGACATAAAAACAGTGCTGTAAGCTTGCATTCCATTAATTTTTAACATTTGCGCGATTTTAAAGGGCATTGAAATCTTCAATTGCATAATGACCTCAATAAATCTAGGTCAAAAGTAGCCTTTGTCAGCTACGTCAAAAACAAACATAGTTCATAAGGTTGCCAGACAACTCGCCTCAAGTGAGTGTGTAAACATCGGAACATTAATTGTAAGATGTAGCAATCCACTAGCAGGAATAGTAAGTCTCTTCTCAGCTGTCAACGTATGAACGATAATATTACGGTGGTTGAATGTGTTAATTATAATGATAATAACATTTCGAATTATTTGCCGTGGTCACGGGCATTAATTTGCAAGTGTGACAGATCATTTGTAATTGTTGTGATCAATATTTAGTTCAGGTTTTCTGATCAATGTTAGACAAAGCGTAGAGAAAAGCAAACAAATCATTACACATATTTTCAGATAAACAATAAAATTTGAACAAAACAAATATCAAAATAATATAATTCTACACACAAAAACAAATGTGGAGACTCGAACCTTCGACATTAAGGTTAGACTAGTTTTATACCAATTTACTTTTCGCTTTTCTTTTCGTTAGTATGCATGCGGTAAAATACTGATTTTTTGGCAGCCCTGCTTACATGCCATCAAAACCGAAGATTTTTCTCTGATCGGAAATTACCGTAATCCGCTCGGGTATTTCCGCAACCTTTTTGGTTATTATGTAAATTCGTCCCTACGCGCATGACACGGAAGTTTGTCCATTGTTATTACGCATTTGAGCTTGAGCTTAACGTCAACTTTGTTAAGTTTTATTTAATGTGCGCTAGTTTTTTGCATGACACACGTTAACCGACATGTTTCAGTGTATATTTCTTTCGATGCAAAGGGCGTACGGATAAAACTTTGAAAAACACACATCGGATGCCTTAACTAAAACTACTTCTTAAATTTACTGAAATCGCGCGACAATATTCTTAATGTAGTTGTGTTACTAGAAACACGGAAACGCATTATTGTTATGCCTTAAATGTTTTTGTAGATTACAGATACGGATTATTTCAAAATGCCACTAGTTTTATAAGCATATTCTCATCAATGGTTTGGTAAGGAAAAAACGTTATTTAAACCATTCGCCTAAACCCTGCCACATTATTACAACAGAAGTTGTATTTGAATGTCAATAAATCTATTCCGAATTCTTGCAAGTATCCGTTCTGTGTCGATAATCATTAATCTAACTTTCTAACTTTCGTAATTTCCGGTTTGAATGAAAATGGAAAGAGGATCGGAATGCGTGAACATTCGCAACTTTGTCTTATTCGTAAACGCTAATAACATCGTTACTAAATCGGGATGAGGAACGAAAACTTTGTATATGCTCTAAATTCGATAAAAATATGGTTTTTACAGGCTTTTAAAAGCGCTTCATTTCTCATTGAAGCTTCTTAGGCATTTACACAGCGCATTTAACTACTTTCAAAATATAAATGTTTAACATTTAACAAGAAATATCTTTAAAAAAGATATACGGCGTTGATAATTCAATGAATGAGATCAAGGATAGCGAATGTCTTTTTCTGTGCAGTTCTTAACTGCATCACACGCAGTACGGGATGTTACGCGGAGTTTTCGCAGCTTATTTTACATTATTACATATTTTACATAATGCTGGTCATAAACCTATAGAAACAAAACAGAAAACCAAAAGAAGAATGGAAGTGAAATTAAAACATATGAGTCAACCGGCCACACGCGAAGTATCCGTATTTATAGGCGCGTTCTTCGAACAACCTGTTTTAGTGGTTTGTCGGGCATTGCCATTTGATTCGATTATTAACAGTATCGAGAATCATCGCGCTCATGCTTAATACATTAGTCAATATGGTGGAATAATTATTGTTAAATTAATCAATATAATATTTATCATTGTATTGTTGAAAACACATTAAGAATCTATTATTGACATACCATAATTATATTGCTGAGTATCTTCATTTAACATTTTTCTGGTCTAAAGAAAATTCCAGGTCACCTAGTTCACGAAAAGCGTCTTTATTATATAACGATTATTTTACTGACCGCGAACTCCGGTGATGACCTGTATATAAACTCGATACCTCGCGGATTGAAATGCAATCCATTAAAGTGAGGCCTCGCTTCCACTGCTCTTTATACTTTTACATGTTTACATGTTGACAGGAATATGGAAGTAAGTACTAAATATGAGAACATAGCCTTTAAGTATAAACGCTTTTGCGCTGGTAATTCTATGAAAATAAAAGGTGCACGCACAAACTGTATTGATGTCGAGAATTGCGTGTAAAACTGTTCTATCTATTAAGCCTTTTCACTAGAGATAAAATTGTTTCATGCAGTAGAACAGTGTTACAAAGACGCGGATATGTTTCCAATGTTCTGGTGGTATACTCAAATCAGCCAATGGAATAAATGAAGTGTATTCATTCGTACCTAGCCCCGGGAAATTTTATTTGAATTTTATTGGACACTTACAAAGGTCAGGTAAGGTGAAAAGCTGGCTTAATACAGCTATGCCGAAAAAACGGACTATCTAAACATACTAATCACACGAAGAAAAATTGAATGCTTCTTTATACAGACGTCGATGAGTGCACGTTGAACGAATACACTTGCTCTGGCGGAGGCAAGTGCAACAACACGGAAGGCAGCTGGACATGTCAGTGTCCGTCAAATACGGAACTCCTTAATGTGAACAATAACCATAGAGAATGTTCAGGTATGTAATATACGGTTTGGTCTATTGAGAAATATACATAAACATAGAGCGGACGTACAGTTCATGAATAAACATTTTCTGGGAAGTATTATAGTCACTATAAATTGATGTAAAAATTAATATATGCGCACTGTGGTTATATGCACTTATGTGGAGGGTTTGTCTAAGAAATAAAACTAAACTTACGATGTTTATTGGAATTTGTTTTATTGAACAGAGAATGTTCAGTATAAATAAAACTGATAATTTGATAATTACATTAAACGAATAATTCATAATCTGTTTTGAGATAAGAAACGTGTAGTATATTTGCACAAAATGTATACATTTATTTTCGTTTGTTGCTATTAAGGTTTGCATGGATTGGAATTTCATGTTTACATTGAATATAAGTATTCATTTAAGAGACACTGCTATATTGAGATATGCATACATGTGCATCCTGTTTAATACTTTACATATACAGAAGAGGCTTATTACAATTGTTCATCTGAGGCCTACACGAAATTCAATTGTCCCAACGGAAACAAGACATGCAACAACTCAGTTTGGTCTTGCGATTGTGCACATGGTTATCGATTGGAAGGTTCAAACCATTCATCCACGTGCATGGGTAATTTATTTAACATAACTTTTACACGGGAACTAAGTATTTTTATAAAAATAATATGCAGACGGATGGTCAAAATTTGTTTTCATTTTTTTTGGTATCTATCAGATATAATATCTATTTATTGTTCGTACTACTGTATATTAGTTGGTGCTATTATTCTTGTTTGCAATCACTATTAGTAACCGTAATAATATAATTTCGATGAGACAAGTTTGAGTTTAACATTAGTATATAAATGTTAATGAAGATAATAAGTTTCTGATTTGAACCTTAACATTCATCCAAAGGAAATATGTGGGTTTCAGATATAAATGAATGTTATCAAGGAAACCCCTGTGGAAATGGAAACTGCAGCAACAGCGACGGGGGCTATAAATGCAAATGTGAAAAGGGATTTCAATTAAATGAAACCGAAACGTCGTGTATAGGTATGTTAAAACGAAAAACTTCAAAGCAAACTAAGCGTGTGTCATTGGCAAAATATATAAAACAATAACTGCTTCTCAATGACTGAATTTATTTGTTAAACTATTATTTTCTGCGTCTGTGTTCCTGGGCACCTAAGTTTATTTCAGATAAACACATACATTTATAAGCTGTACGAGTATTCTATCACACGTTCCGAGTTAATAAAATGTTTGATCGCCGCGTGCTTGACGCTCCATTGTTTCTGTCGTTACAACAAAAGGTGACAAATTAGATAATTATGATTGTTGAATGATTTGGTTATATGTCACAAAACATTTACTATAACACCAATGTGAGATCTTCCGTTATTATTACCAGCATAAATTAAACATAGTTTGCAGTTTACTTAGTTTTAAACATGTTTTGATATTTTACAGACATAGACGAATGCCATTCAGAAAAGTACACATGCGAAAATGGCGACTGTACAAATTTCAACGGAAGTTACAAATGTAATTGTAAAACCGGATTTAGAGAGGTGTACAGAATTGACGTTACAACAATTTGTGTTGGTAAGTTAACTAACAGTTCATGCTTTATAAGTATGTTTGATTGTGTACTTTGAACAATTTGGGTATTGCATAAATTGATTGTCCGGATCATGCTCAAATATGTTATGATTAACAAATATAACATATTTAATATATTTAGTATTATTTTCGGCAAACGCTTAGTATTTGAAATATATTACATTGTTAAAATGCCAACTGTAATGTCTCTGAACAAATTTGGATTAAACGATTGTACGTTACTAACGCGCGTGGGTATACCTCGGTCATTTATTCCACGTAACGTTATATAATATCCATACTTTTAATATATAATGAGCATGTAATTCCTTAGGTGATAAGACACATACTTAATTACACAGTGCACGTTATGGGTTAATATGTGATCTAGTAAGGGAAAATGTTATTTCACTTTAAGATATTGACGAATGTACAAACAAGTCGTACTCGTGCGGCACACATGGAGCTTGTACAAACATTGAGGGATCGTTTATATGCGACTGCCCCGATGGATATAAAAGTTATAAGATTAATAACATGAGTTACACGTGTGCAGGTAGGCTGTAGAGTGTGTTTTACTTGAGAATTGTAAGCCTTCTAATTATCACATGTTTAACACTACCATTAATTTGTGATTGTATACAAAGCCTGTTATCAAATTAGGAATCATATTTTTAAACAAGGTAACATGTGTAACTGACAATTTCTTACATTGTTCTAATTACATCATTCACCATGATTATAACGCAATGCATGTTCAAAGACAAACACTCTGATTGAAAATGTATATTTAAAAGTTAAAAAGTTTTGATGATCCTTGTAAATATAATTGATCTCTCCATATTCTTATAGATATTGACGAATGCAATCCATCTGAAGATTATCAATGTATCAACGGTTCCTGTAAAAACACTGATGCACGCTGGGATTGCGTGTGTGACGTGTCTAGACGCGCACATGTCGTGAACGAGAGTTATATTGAATGCCGAGGTAGCAAAAACATTAATATATGTATTCGTTCCATTGTACAAACGAAACCATAGTCATGAATCATATAAGGCTAACATTTAATTTACTCGAAATGGCATTTTCTTTTCTTTGTTAACAGTCAATATCGTTTATTTGATGATTTTATCTAAAATATGCGATGCACTGATAAACGTGCTTTGTAAAATTCAACGCAGCTATTAGAAAAAAAATCATTTGCATCGATTTAATATTGCCTTACTCCTGAGTTTTATACAGTAAAATTATTGTATAACACATATTCGGGTATACTCTGTTACTAAGAGGCATAGCCTTAAGAAGTACTATTGTTTTTTGTGTTTTTTTTTCAGACGTTTTCCTGTATCCAGTACAATTCGTAGTACGGATTCTCTATGACCCATACAAATCTGCTAAATCTGAGGAGTACATTCAAAACAGCCTTATTAAAATGGTAAACATAGATGTATTAATTTACTTTTAAATAATTGAAACACGCAATTTATGTTTTAATGGAAAATCGACATTTAAATTAATAATGGTGTAATTTTGTACGAAATATACAACAGCACGAAAAAGATCAATTGTTTCACGTCTTCTCAGTTCCCCGTTGTTTGCTCAACATTAAAGAGACATTTCGAATAGTAGATTTTTCGGATACAATAAGCTGAAATTTATTTGATATCGTCTCATTTCGACATTGAAAAATAAA
This sequence comes from Dreissena polymorpha, assembly GCF_020536995.1. NCBI lineage: Eukaryota > Metazoa > Mollusca > Bivalvia > Myida > Dreissenidae > Dreissena > Dreissena polymorpha. Next base: position 10,086,991 of record NC_068356.1, read on the forward strand.
TTACGTCTACGTTACCGTGCTTGTTGTATGCATTATTTGATCGATTCATTGCACGACAAATAAAAAAAAATAACATTGTCAGAAAATAGTAGCTTGAGAAAAAATATTTTGTATCCGAAAGAAATGTATAGTTCTAATTTATTTTAAACGATCAATTATACGAAGTGTTCATATTGATTTTATTTAAAAAGTATTAAGGGTATTTAAAACACGAAAACATTTCGTCAAAGCACACTTTTGTCACCATACTTTAGGTATAGTTATACACAACGGCGCGCCATTTTTTGGAGGTTTTTTATTCGCCAGCTAGAATTCATTCAAGGGTGGGAAGTCAAGAAAAGTGTTCGTACCATATGTCAAAAATGATGATAGGAAAGATAAGCTCGATCAAATTTGTTATAAACTCGTTTGCCTATTAATTTGATATTAGTATAAATCTGCCATTTATAATTACGAATTTTGATCTAAAATCATATTTTCAAAAACGCTTGTAGGCAGACGCAGAGCGTATTGTAGCGTTATAAAGTTCTTCCAAAACTTGAAAAGCAGCATTGATATGACTATGATAGTGTAGGATAAGTAATATAGTTGTGTCTGTCTGAATGAAAATATTATTCTGATCTTGACGTACATCCATTAAAGGTGTTCATACGTATTGGCATTGCTTTGCCTTTGTATCTGACAAGTCTTTAACTCTATTTGAACTGCATAATTTAATAACTAGGTACAGTTAAATCTCTGGCATGAATCGGTTTACTTTAACCGTTGTTATCAGTTTGCATGTCCTTAAAGATGAACATGTGCGCAATAATATTGGTCGTAAGTGTTCCCGCTGTGCAATATCACAAAAAGATAAAAACTCATCTTCGAAAAGCTGCGCCAAAAATCAAGACAGAAATGCGCAATTTTATGTCACAGACATCTGCGTCGGAAACCAATTATTATCACATCTTATTCTGTAAAACAAACGTATGAGACGTCTATCAATGCAAACATCTAAATGTATTAGTATCGTCAATTGAGCAACTAACTTAATACCACGAAGGTCAAAGTCGATAACACAAGAACATATTGTGCGACAAAAAATAAACCCATGAACTGAATGAGTAAATGTAGCATTAACATTTTGACTTGCATTATCATGTTATCATTGCTAAATACTTTATCAATTCCTTCGAGACAAGGTTTGTGAAAGAGTTATAAACTTTTCTTGATGTCGCTAAATAATCATTGAGACGAAACTTTTCTTCAGCTTTCAGATATTGTGAATGGTTCCATGAATGGCAGTGTATTATTCCCTGTAGAAATATTACCAGAAAGGAACCACTATTTAGACCATAGGTATGTGATTTAGTGATTGTAATTTGAATAATAACTATGTTCTCGTTTGTAAAGATCCAAACGGGAAAATATGGACAATAGAAATGGCGAGTTATTTGCATCTTAATTTCGAAAATAAGCATTCTATGTGTTTTCTCAAGAATGCATTAATTACAAAGTCATATTACCTTTTGTTCAAGTTTTTGGTTTGTTGTTTTTTCCCCACTTTCTTTCGTAATATTTATGGGTCTGTCACTTTGTTTCTTTAAATTCATGTTTTATTTGTTAGACTTTTGAAACTATTGGAGTTTATTCGTTAGTATTCACTTATTTTATTGAAGCGCTCATGTACAACTATGACTGTGTTTTGTTCAAATGAAATAACGCTTTTTTGCAGTATGAATAATATTTCGGTTACCGTCAACGTTATAACTATCAAACGTTATGACGCAGCATTATTAAAATATAACTTCGAAGCCAGTCTCAATAAGACTGCTGTTTTTACAACGCCCTCGGGGATTTCAGGAGTTGTGTCATTAAAGAAAGAAGGTAAATAAGTCCAAGCTCGCCATGATACAATTAAGAATATTTAACAAGCGCTTAAGTATAAGTTTAAACATATTCAGTTAAGCTTGATTGCGTCGAAAGTCTTAAAGGATTCTCGAAACGCTCTCGAGTCCGTTGTGTGTGTCTAAGTATCGCTAATATTCAATTATGCAAAGCAATTTTCTAAACTTTTGATTAAATTGTTTCGGGTACTGGTAAATATCAATCTCAACGTTCACCAATTTTTTTTTATAGAAAAAGTGTTAATTTCCCGCTCATTAACAAAACACGACGTTTTTTTATAATGTGTTGTTATTTTGCAGAAACACCCGTTGATCTGTGCACACTGGAGCCTTTCAAGAATAAGTGCGATCTGAACTCTGCGAAATGTAAACAAAACAACGACAGGATTGAATGCGAGTGTCGAGGAGGGTTTGAAAATCGCACTGATGATGATGGTGTTGGGAAGTGCAATCAAATAAAAGAATCGAAAGGTAAGACGAATCCTTTCACATTTCAAAGTACCAAAAAACTATTTCTTCTCAGTAACGCGGGAAAGAACCTTATTAGCGCAAAATCCACGTTTTTTGATACAACATCAACACATGTATACTTTTCATTCTATTTACATGCATGATGATACAAAATTATACACGTTGAGCAGTTATAAGTTGAAGTTTTAAGCAAGTCTCTATTTTTTTAGATAATCTTTCGTAAATGGTGTACTGTGATTTATAAAAAAACACATTTGATGAAACGCAATACATGAGTTAAAACAGCAATATTGTGTAACAAAAAGTCAATGTTTTAGTATCAGTCAAATATTGTGCTTATTGTTTATAAATTAGCGTTTTCATTTTAAGATTTATACTGATTTGTTTTTAAGCCGTCAACTAAACTGGACCTATAACATCCATGTTAATCAACATGTTCAATCTTTATTATGGCATATCGAACATCACGCGCTGTTTGGAATAAAATGCAATTCTTAAATAACTAACGAAATATAAAAATGTTGTATCATTATGTTAGGTGATTACCCGTACTTAGCCTCGGTCGAAATTAGAGTAGTTGAAACCGTCAACATCCATGGACTTTCGTTCCAGAAAGAATTGCAATATCAGGTAAATCGTGTGTTGTTTACTTTATGCTTGCTTGTGTATGGTTCCACAGAGCCATGTTTTGAACCTAGTACGTATGTTTGTGTGCGATAAATATTGCGATAATAATCAGTCAACGATTGAATCGGTCAACGAATGAAAATATCACACCAATGACTCAAACAAACCTACACAAATTAATATTATATAAGAAAGTTCTTCTGAAATATAAACAAAGTAACAATTTTAGCTGCATCAGCAGGAGAAAAACGGGAACCTTATCGTAGCACGTGGTCCATTTTTAGGGCAAATAACGATTTGCCAAACTGTCTGACACAAAAGAAAAGCACTTGCAACAACACAAACAATGAGCACACACGAAATGAATACTGCTCTGAACACCTTTTAACACTCAGTGCAACGCATCTGTGATTTAAACCCGATTAATGGAGCTCCCATCCACCCTTGATTGAGTGTTATTCACAAAGCACTCGTTTTTAATGTAAAGTAAATGGATTTAGATGTTTTTGTTTGGGTTTATGGTTTATGTGGGTTTTCCTCTTGTTTCATTTGGTGGTCGTTGTATTATCTTACCGACCAAACAAATTGAAGCAGCTAGATAATAGATACATACACAATCAAGAAGACAAAATTCCGCTCAAAATGTTTTTTATTTCATTCAGGTGCGTTTTTTAATAAAAAGGGCTCTACTCAATAATTGAAACACTGTTACTATCCTTTTTGCAGTCATGGGTATTAGTTAAACAAATACCTTATGCCTAGTTTACTTTGTTAGGTAGATATTATATGGTTTATATTAATCTGAAGTGCTTTGTTTACAAATACTTTAGGATTGTCGTTGTTGATCACATATTTATGTTAAATGGAAATGTTGAAAAAAAGGAGAAACAATATAAAGAGTTTCCAATGTTTGAAGAACGTATTGTTTTCACCCGCTATAGTCTTTACTTGTCTAAAATATGTTATACAACTATTCTAGTTCACGACGATATATTCACAAATGAACCACACGAATACCGTCTGGGTAGAAATATTGAGATTGATTAATGTAAGCGCACACACCAATCGGATACGAAGGTACGGTACAATTTCTCTCATTAATTATACTTTGTTTAGTACATTAAAATACGTTTCTCGAAGTATTTTGAGATGATATAACAGTATTACCACAATGCCCGTTCGCCCGACTAAACTTAATTCTTTCAATGACTGTTGACCGATAACTACTGACCCTATTTCCATGAAACGATCTTCCAAAATGTCTTAGACGATCTTCGCATATAAACGAAAAACACTTTACTCTGTTATTGGAAATTGAAGGTTTATGAAATTAGTGCCATAATAGGGTTAACTTTTAATTTGTAAAAGTGTTGATATTGCAATGAAACGAAAAGCGAGCTGCATAACCATGTTAACATGTTCACTATGTGTGACCCTTTGCTTTGCTTTTGCTAGGAATTCTTGGAACCAATTACACTTAAATCAGGTTTATACTTAAAATCAGTGCATGTTCAAATATAAAACAAGTATTAGCAATGTGATTTCTAAGCATAACTGCCGGACATATATCGAATCTTTGTTTGTAAGTGTCTTTACCAATATGTTTTAAGGCATTAAGACTTTAGTTGGTATTGCGGGCGGAATAAATTTCTGCAATTGCTGCCGATTTAATCAGCTAGGCTTCATACATAAATGTCATCTCGTACCAAGCATTCAAAAAGAGGCATGCACGTCTTAACAGATTTTGTTATTTTAACGCCCCCACATATGATTGCATTACCAACAATTGACGCATCGGTGAAACAGCAAAACTTTGACATAATTTAATTAATCACTTTTTGAAGCATATAAAAACAAGTGCAACCATGTTGAGATGTTTTAATTAATGAAACTGTTAATACAACTGTAATTAAATGGATATTTTAAATTTCATTTGAATAAGGTTTAAACCCAAATATTGTTGTACGCTACTTATAGTATAACTGTATGTTTAGCTCCTTGTACTTGAATAGTATTTATTTCAAGGCGTAAGTTTGCAGGAAATTTAGTTTGTTATCATAACATGTATACTTTTTTAATATATCTGGTAATACGCTAAGGTGATTTAGTAAAGAAGACTACATAACCAACAATGAATTTGCAATATGTAATATATGTTTTGTTCAGATATAAACAACACATCAGTTCACATTAATAACTTGTGTAATCCCAGTTTGAACGTATTGATGCAATTAGTTATTAGCAAGGTTTGCTGAATCATATTCACTGATTTTCTTGTATTGTTCACATGTATGACATATTTAATGGAGATAGTACTCCTTTAATAGATAATATGTATGAACCACGATATTGTTTTCACTCAGTTTCGACAATTAGAAAAGATAATATATTTTATCAGACATATCCCGTTACTCATAAACTCATCATTATATTTGCGTTTGCATATACTTTTGGCTAAAACAGTTTAACATTAAGTCATTAACGTAAGATGTTGCAATAAAATCACAGTGTCATTTGATAATGGCTATCTGTACATTTCCACCATTTTTGTCGATATAAAAAATCTTCATTGTGTTTGAGCTTTCTGTAATTTGTGTACTTTCTAATACATTTGAAACTGTGCGTATTCAATACTGATATTCAGACATTTCTGTAAATGGCTATTGAATTGAGCTTAAATATATTTTATCCCAGTGAAGATAAGTATAGACAAGTGAATATGACATGTTTGAATGTTTTGTGCCCGTATCTGTTGATAACAAAATAGTTATGCCGTAGCCTTATATGTGTTTATTATTTATGTTTTCAGACAGCTGAATACGCCCAGATATTTAGTTTCCGTTGAGCATCTTCTTCACATAGATACACCACAAAATACAACTGAAATATCTGCCTTCTGGAAAGAGACCGTAGGACGATTAAACGCATCGGAAAACAATACATTTGTTGTCGAAGAACAGATGAATATTTCGGGTATGTTTAAACGCCACGTTTAATATTAGTACTGACACAAGTTTGGTTATTACATACAAATAATTTAATACAGAAACATTAGGTAACTTGCGTAGATTCTTACTATTGTCCTTGACTTACTGTATGAACGCTTTAAGTTTGTCACCACTTTATATCCAAATGATTATATATTTCTCACTTAGAGTTCCTTATGTTCGTTTCACTTAAAATTGTTCGATGCGTCTTCAAATGAGCGATACTGGCAGTTTAAATTAATTTTATGTGAATCAAATAGCACATATTTGTGTGTTTTTTCTCCAGATACAATTCAACCCCGCCATTCCACCCAACCCCAATCCGAAACCAAGTAGAAAATAAGTTTTATCAACACTGATTTACGAATAAGTGACAAATCTTATTTCATATTTTATAGCTAAAAACAGATGTGCATATCAATCAGTAAATTTTATATTAAATGAAAACATTATACCAATATCCATTTGAACATTTGTGTTATTTATTTTGGATTTAGTCTCATAGATAATACCGAAATCTACCACAAAGTCGTACAGCGAGAAACATAAATTAATTCTTTATACCGATACATAAGTATTAAGTATTGGCAATTTGTCACTGTTGTTGAGGACAAATACATTTCTTGGACTACGCATACTTTTAACAATAAATAGCGTTATGTCAAATTATTCTATTTGACAATGTTTTTAATCTGTATGGTGACAGATAGCAGAGAGGGTTGTAACAAGACTGGGATGTGTAATGCGAATTCCACAACATGCAATGACTCATTGGGAAAACCATTATGCGAATGCAAGCCTGGATATGTCAATAACACGTACATCAACGATACCAAAGTCTTAAATCCATATTACACATGTTATATAGCAGGTAAAATATGTCCGCTTAATAATATACACTGTAGCTTAATAAAACAAAAGTATAGTCTGTTCTATTCGTATTATCTTCTGTGCTGACACGGTAATTATGCCTTTGAGGCATGTGTCAAAGAAGAACGGATTCCTTGGCTAATGTACATTAATCGATTACAAAACACTGTTTAAATGATACTGTATACATATTTATACGTCTAATTTGAACTATAATTTCGTAAAGCCGTGTTAGTCACTTTGGCTAATGGTTTATTAATTATAAATATTTATAGAATAATAAATCTATAAAACAAATAGTGTAAGTATTAAGAACGTTATTATTCACTTTTTATTGTTGGCTGATCATTTACAGAAACGTCAGAACAAACGTCACCTCTTAGTTCCATTACCATAGCTGGAACATCTGGTATGAGCATGACCAATACTTTCTCATCTTTATGGACACCGTCAGTTATTTTTGTTCCGAAAGAAAAACATGGATATTTCAAGCGGTTTATAGAAGAATGCCATTCAAACATTCATTTTAAATGCAACTTAACTGTTTCTGTTACTGATAATTGTTGTTGTTAGTATGCTCTATTTAAGAAATGTTATTGGTAAATTAATTGCGATTTTACAACATAGTTAAATATGAAGGTCTATTAAAACTATGACCGACTTGATTTTAACTTTAAGCCAATGAGGATACAAATAAGAATCCAACAACTTTAAGTCTTGATGTTTTACTGATGTAATATGAAATACCCACCGTGCACAATGAGCATACAATTACAAATCCAAACATTTCAGGTCAAGAGGTCACTACGAAGTCAAATCAACAGACCAATACAACAGGTGCAGATCATGATAATCCGACAAAAAATAATCAGGCCACTGAAGGCCAAACTCCCTCATTAGAGGCTGGGGCGACAACTTCAACAACATCAACAACAAAAGCTGACGTCGATGTTGAAACTGAAGAAAAGTCTAACGCATGTAACAATATAGATTCATGTTTTTGTTGTTTTATTAAGCGTTTATTATTGTATGCTGCATAAATAGATGAAATTGTGAAATTAGGTCATTCAATTGAAATCTCTCTTCCACTCTTGACTATTCCTTGCAATAATTGTTAAAACCACACGTTCAGTATTTGTTGGTTCATTTACAAAGGGAGGCGGAAAACTACAACGGGCGAGGCATGGTCAGGGGTGATAACCCCAAAAAAGGGTTAGGGTAAGGGTTAGGATTAGGGGTCGGGTTAGGGTTAGGGTTGGGTTTAGGCTAACCCAAACCCTAACCCGACCCCTAACACTAACCCAAACCCTAACCCTAACCCTCTAACCCCCCATGCGCAATACCATACCATGCCTCGCCCGTTGTAGTTTTCCGCCTCCCATTTACATACGATACATTAAACAATGCACAAAGGTCAGTTTTTTCGGACGCCTATTCAAGCTTATAATTATTACATGTTCGTTTTTCTCTTCTTTCTTACTTGTTAAGTTGAAAGTCCCATTTAATTGCGAATTCAATATTGATTCATGATGTAAGAGCAATTGCTAAACATGACATAATTTTCAAACTTATTAATAATTATAGTTAATTAATCATTAAGTTAAAAAACATCTTTTTAACTATCAAACTCTTTCATCTGTCCGCTTGTAGTAAACGAAACATAAATACTCAACATCAACGAATATTTCTCAACATATTTTGAAAAATCAAGTCATCACATATAAAATCAATGTTCCTTATAGACATAGCCACAATTTCAATACTACATTTACTTGGTAACATAAATTTTTATTTTTTTGCGACAATGTATTCTATGTTAATTTCCCGCCACGATATCCTAACATTTACTAGCGAACTCGAGACTGGTTTCGGGGAATGTCGGAAGAACGAGGTATACATGAGAACAAACTCGTTCTTCCGAATCTGTCCGAAGGAAATCTCACGCTCGCTCGTAAATGTTCGGAAAGCGTAGCCAGAAATGCACATGGAATATATATTGTGACACAAACAAGTAAAAACGAGCATTTTGTATCGCGTTAAATCTATGTTACCTGACCATATTTAGCGTTGAAAATTTGGCTACAAGGAATATTGATTGTGTGTGTGTTAATTTTAGTTTTCGATAGCTTGTACGAATTATTCATTGATTTTGTGTTTTCATGGGCTTTAAAGAAAAACTAAAGAAATTTCTCATAGATTGTGTGTGTTTTTGTTTTAACCTTTAAATATATTTATTATCATATCCATAAACAAGTCGATATGTTTTCCTACTCGTTATTATTTTCTGACTTATTTTAAATTAATATATTAGTACACGTTTCAATGCTATGATGCAAACTCACTTTAAAAGTGCAATTCTTACGAATGTACAACACAGGAAGGGTCCATATGTCACTTGCCCATTGATCACTTCTTACAAAGGGGAGGAACAACGTTGTCTCAGCAATTGTTAAACGAGTTTACATAATATTATACTTTATTTCAGCTAACAACACAGCTCTTATTGCAACGGGCGCAAGTCTTGGAAGCGTCGTCCTCATCTTGGCGATCGCCGTCATTGTTGCTTGCAGGTATGTTGTAAATCTCGTCAAAGTCATTGAGTTCACTATATTATAAAGTATTATGATAAACAGTAAATGCTATTTTAATGTGCATGAGCCATATAATGCTAGTTTGATGTTATGCTCACTTGAATCAGTCGCGTGGTTGTATTAAGTCGTATCGCACGTGCCTCCGAACAACATACTTGTGATATATTCAATTATGTTTATAAATTTAGGCTGATTAGTTTGTACACAAAAAATAACCACGAACTATTTATATACAGTAATTTACTTTTCGCCGAAAAACGATATTATCGATGATATATATTACTTAAGCTGACAGACCTTTTACTTTAACTAAATACGTACATAATTGATAACTTGTTTAATAGACGCACAGACACCTCTTAAAGCGATCACGTAACTCGCATTTTATTGTTGTATAAAATTTATATTTTGAACTGCTAGCAGTATTCAGTGAAATATTTAATTGATTTATGATTTTCTAACGGTTGTGCAGCATTAAGTTGCTTGGTAAGGAGAGAATAACCCACAAGTTGTTTGAGTAAGTTATGTCCGTCATGGTCCTTTATGCTATGCACAATAGATTGAAGTTTTTTTCCTTTCAAAAGATAGCGCAAAAATGCATCGTTCGAAACGGATAACACCTTTATGATTTTCCGAAAAATTTGCTTTAGAATATGTCATTATTTTGGAAATGAGTTTGCGATTATCCTTCACTAAAGGTTACGCAACAAGAAGGCACAAGATACAGAAAGGATAAAACTGAGGGAGCTAGAGAAGGAGCGCAGGAACGGTTTCGATAACTCACTGTTGGGCAGGAACTACCTTCACTCGGATTCAAAGAAAAACTCTATGAATGATTTAAGGTATTCTGATTGATAAGAGGTTAATTTCATCAATGATGTTAATCCAACGGTGAGTTTCATGAATGATTCAATATGATTCTGCGAATGCGTTTAAGTAAATTGAAAGACTGACTTAAGTTCAACGAATAATTTTAGTTTATATCAATCATTACTGTTGATTCAATGAATAAATGAAGTTGAATTCCATCACAATTAACAGGTCGATTACATGCATTATTAAACATAACGTCCATACATGATCAAGGTAAATTTAACAATTGACTTTAGGTGAATTCCATAAAATATTTCAGTTAATTGTAAGATTAAATTAACAAGATCTATTCACTGAAGCAAATACCAATACCAGATAATTAAAGATATATCCTATGAATGATGGAGGTAAAATCCAGTAAACATTTTAGTAACACTCTACGACGAACGATTTCATATATATTCGACGATTATTTAAACTTCAAGGTAGTTCATGAACAAATTAAGCATGAACATCCTTCTCTGATTAAAGATGTATTTCATTAAAGTAATTAAACAGTAAGGAAGATATCATTCCGTAATTTGTAAACGGTAATTCAACGATTTAATGATTTTTACGCATTTGATGTCAGGAAATGGAGCGCTTTTTTATGACATGTTAAAAATAAACGGAGTAGATGATAAGGATTAAAGGTAATGGACCAAATTCTTCATTTGGTTAATGTCTTTTAAGAATCATGCAATGCAAAATCAATGATTGCAGATATATTTTAATTATGCTAGATGTTCAATATTAAAATTTTTATGTCGATTTATTTAAGGTTATTTCCGTGCGTTAAAACACCATGTCCGATCAAAAGAAATTCGTAGAAAGATCCGTGATATAGTTGTTACTTTCAGTAATATGAATGTGTTAGTTTAATATTGTTAATGTTTGACATGTATTGCGCATGGTTCTATAAATATATGTTTGCTTTTGTTTTTTCTTTTTGTTGTAAACGTTCAATTGGCAATCTCCGTATATACACGAACTAAAGCGTAGAATAAGATATATCTCTGCACGCTTCTGCCATAGGTAAATCTTGTTTATTTTGAGATATTAAGAAGGGACTGGCTCCTAGCTTGGAATCAATGACAGCTTTCAAAAACAAATTTCAAAGATTGAAAGAATATATTTATAAAAAACAAATGCAATTTTAAGCAATCTTTACGACAATTTAATTTTTATTCGACGATAACATTAATGCTAGACGCAGTGCGTACACATATATTACAAAGCTTCTAATGGTTATGTGTTTAGGTTGTGTTTCTTATCTAGATAATCATTTATGTTTCTTATAATTACATTTCAATACTTTAGAAAAACAGATCGTGAAACAGACCGTGACGATAGGCGGAATTCCTACTATGGTGGCCCATTCAAGCCAATCGAACCAACATACACCAGACCGTTCAAATCGGCCGAACCCGAGCCGATCTGGGACCGTAACGGCCATGTGCCAGGTTTGAAAGGTCGCACTGGCTCCCTGCCTGATATAAACAATCATGTCGACATGAGATTGGCACCGGAGACTAGGCGAATGTCGCAGCCGAGAAATTCCGATCCGCTTTACTCGTCTCCAAAAAAAGATAAAGATCCGCCACCAACGCAGAAACAAGTTGATAATTACAGGCAAAACATGGTTCGAGTCTTTCCGGAATCTGGCGAGCGATTGCCGAGAGCAAAAGCCAATCAATTCCCGAGAAAAAACGTAAACGGACGGATTTCTCCGGAACCTGATTACTATTACGACCCGCCACTGTCACCAAAGCCTGATTATAATGGGAAAAGGTCACGTGACCGTGTGGATGCATCACGCGACAGTGGTTTGGTAAGGTTTTTTAGCTTGCCAATACCAGTTGTAAACTCCAGTTTAAAAATTACAAATATTTAAGTATTTCTTGGTTACGATATTAACAACAAATATTAGAAGCCTAATGTATTACCTCATGATGAATGGTTAAGTGTTTTACCCCCATTTGTGTAAATTTATTGAGTAATTGAGTAACTTTAAATTTACCAATAAAAATGGCAATGGACTTTTAGACAAATAATTATACCATTCCAAACCATTAATGAATCTTTCCAAAATGAATCTTAATGTTTACGATGTAATTCCGTTTAAACGCATACTATGTCGAATAGGTGTGCTAAAATCCTAAGATTGCGCAGACGCTATAGAATCCTTGGTACGAACATCAGTGTGTATCTTCAGTGGAGATCGTGGGAAATATATCATATTGGGTATCGAACGCGGGATACCCTTGTAACTAGGCGAACACCGTATCTTCTTCCTACTAAAATCAAAATGTATTTTCAATTAAAATCACACATAAAGTAATATTTGTATATGTGATAAAATAAAAACCTCGTATTATATTTTAGAACGGCATTTCGCGCAGCAGCGGAAGTCCAGAAGTTCAGAGGTCACGTGAGAGCTTTGGTTATGGAAGTTTAGGGCGTGGTCGATACCGTATGGAAGATACACCCTTTTGAGCATGTATTAATCACAGCACGTTAACCCACTTGACCATGTTTATTTGTTTGTATTATTATCCGATTAGGATACACTTTTCTATGGAAACATACACTTTGCCATCTATAAAGGGACTCTAATTTATTATCTTCTGCTTATGCAACTGGAGTTTCTTTGTTTATATTTGAAAGCGTTCAATGGACAAGTATGCAAGCAATCAATACGCACAATTTTAGATATTATTACTACATCACAGGATGCTGAAAGTCCAAACATATTTAACGCTACATCTAGTTTTAAACCCAAAAGCTACGCTGCTGGAGAGTCCTTATTAGACAATATAGTTTTCTTCGTTGAAATTTTTATTTTTTGCTTTTTGCAATTATATAAAACATGTATTTCTCAACCTTATCATTAGTAGTATGCCCATTTTGAACGGATAAGGAGCTTCATCAGAAATAATGTTTGCTGTTCATATACCTTTTCTAGGATTACGTGATATGAATGTAATGATTTACAAAAGGGACTGTTACATACCGTCAGCCCATTTAATCATAGTGGTCATCGAAAGAGGTATCAATATAACATAACATTAAGCGTGAGTAACTGGAAAGTTTGTGCAGTTTACTGAGCAAAAAACTCTAAACTAATACAATGAATTATAAATGATACACGTCGATAAATCCGCACTCAACCATTTTTTAATTGAATTAATATATACGTACTTATCAACAAATGAGTAAAAATATGACCATTGCTGAAAGGTCAGTTATATATTTTGTTGAAATTATTTCGTAATTGCCACTTTTGCCTGAAAATTAAATTAATATTTTTGTATGATTAATGCAATAACGACATTTTAATTTACTTTGGATAGTTTTACCATTGTTTATGGTATTATCGAATTATCTTCTGCTAACAAACCAAATATTAAGTGTACAGTATATTAGATAGGCTTAAATTTAAAACTGACACATTTTGCATATTTACGAAATGGCACAGATGATGTTAATATAATAATTCTTGCAAAAGAGTTGTACTAAGTAAAATACAATAATTTACTTCTGAGGCATCATCAGTTATTGCATTCTTACCATAAATGATAAAAGCCGTCATTTAATCATCACATGTTGGTTTTCTTTGTTTTTATAATTGATTTGTACAATAGTATCACAGAAGTTAGTTTTATGCTTTATTAGCGATATGTATATATATTCTGGACTGCTGTCATAAAGGGGCGTGTTCACAGATTTCCGTCATTTTGAAAACAAAAGTCATTTAATTGTGTTAATTAACATACGTATAATATTCGGAATAGTCCAAAATATTGTTACTTTATGCGTTTTGTAGTTTTATATGGAAATATCGGTGATTTGAAAACGATAATGCACAGCTTTAACCGGTGGAAAATAACAGTTTATATTATCCATAATTTAATTTGAAAGGACGTCATCTTTTGGGACGTCATTAACTCTACGGAACTTTCCAATTTCCTCTATTAAATGTTAAGACACGATGGACGACTTTAAATAAACAGTTAATGATTGCGTTCATTTTGGTGGAGCGTCGATTTGCATTATCTCGTGATCAAAGAATAATTATCTTCACGCGTGGCAGAACTATTATTTTCTGTGATCACTCGTGAATTAAAATCGATTATCTGCCGATATGCAAATATCCTTTATATAAGAGCAGAAAAACTTACATTCACCATGATTCAACAAGGGACATTTGATGGCAAACGTTAACTTTCTAAAACTGGATCACTCAGGCCTTTGATATTAACAGACAATTTTAAACGCTTGTTAGTAATGCAATTGTTTTTCAAATTATCGACGAAACGCATTACAGAACCTTTATAATTTTTCAAATTTCAATTAATGACTATCAAAATCGATCGATCTCATTAAAAATTGTCGCATTCCATAGCGTTATCGTGCTTGTATGAATATATTGCTAACAGTCATTGATTAATATATTAGTTTTAATTGGAAAATTATCACATTTCCAAATTGTGAACAAGTCCCCTTATTTCGTTATTCGTACCAATGACACTACATATAACAGTAGAAATTTACATTATGTTTGTCGTAGTGTGTGCAAAAACTGTGCTTTATTTTGTCATTTTTGATGTGTATATGAATATTACTCTTCACGGCACACCACTCAACTGTATAACTCCATGTAACAATCGTCATTGTTTGCATTGAGTTGCTGATTTAGCGACAGTCCCTCTTACTATGTATATTTGTAATTGACCATTGGTTCAATGACGGTGAATGCTGGGCATTTTTGCATAATACAATATAATGTCGTTTAAGTATGTTGTCCGAAGTGCAGTTCGCTTCATGATCATTAAAATATTGTTGTAAAATGTGTTGCTGATAATACAGCAATCAGTTTTTCGATTATGGATGGAACAAATCAAAGTTACCAATTTAAATATATGTTTTACCAGTGTTTTAATAAGTAAACTACATGTTGACATTCTACTGTTCTGCGCAGTACTTAATGTGTAGTTTATTTGAATATTCACTGAAAGAAACGAAGAAAAAGGCTGGGATACCTATCCCTATACATGTTGTGACCGGGCCGAGCTTCGAGCCACGTATGTGTAGTCAAGCGCCGTACCTACAGAGCGAGTCGGCCCGGTAAAAGACACCGGTTGATAATGTATTTAGCTTTTGTACATATTTATGATAACACATTTGTACCAGACAAAAACATTTATAAATAAAATATTTCTTTATAAAAATAGTCCATCGTTTTTAAATTATACGCTGAAGAGCTAAACAATGCACATGCATTGGGCTCGTTTTTTATATGTATGGGCAGCGCTCTATTTGGAACTCAAGGGAATGCCCGCTCCGATCACGCCACGCCCTTTGTTTTATCATATCAAAATATAATAGAGCAAATTTTATTTGAAGTTTAAAACAATTATGTTCACTATGAACTAGTATATGTATTGAAATCAAGCTTACAAGAATATTGGTAAAATGGTTCTAAGAATTATGTAGAAATTGGTCGGAAGCAATTTTCATCAGTGGTCATCCTTATTTCCTGTGAAGGAGCCAGCAATTTTGATGATCGTATGTAAGCTTTCTCTAGATATTTTGCGGAAACCAATTTGATGATACAAAGTCCTGTGGCCTTCACCTTTGACATGTTGGCCTTAAAATCAATAGGCGTCCAACGAATGGCCTACGGACCCACCGACCGACCTACCTATTGATCGACTAACAGGTGCAAAGCAATATAATCCTATAGCCCGCTTCTTCGAAGGGGGTATAATAAAAAACAATAACTTAATACAATAGCTCAAATATCATACAACTTTAGTCACAAACATTGGGGGAAAATGCATAAACTATGATAGAGTAAATAAATCATGATTTGTTCTATCAACTTCTATGACAAAAAGATAATGTAGACCAAGCAACACCTTTCATGCCCTTGAAAAAGATATTAAATAAAAAAAATGCAGTCTTGAGCGTTTTCTTTGCAATGGATGAGTTCTGACCTGACTATTTATCTGATACTTTACCATAGGCAATGCATTGGCTGGACCTTTGGTTGTTGTCGCTTTTCAGGCAATGCCAAGCTTTATTGCATTTATGTGTTGCTTAATAAAGCTCTTTTTCCATTCACGAACATGCTTTCAAATAAGGACAAGTTTTATGTCATTGTTTTGCGGTACTGCCCGGATCCTTGGGGATAATTTGGTGCTTGGCAATACCTCAGCGGACTTAATCCTTTGTAATGAATCGGTAACGATTACTGAAACCAACATGTTTATTTACGATGAATGCGTCTTTTAGAGTTAGGTATTGTCTGGCTATTATTGGTTCCTTAGCGGGCACTGGTTCCATAAAAATATCTGGGTCATGTGTATCAACAGAGTCCTTGTTACTCGCTGGTTTCTTATAAATACTTGTTTCCAAACAAATGACTGGATTTATGATCTATTTTCAGAAAATGACGAATCCTTTATTTTTGCCTCAGATATTGAGTACTCCGACTTGACTTTTGTTTGCAATTGTATTGATTTTGGCTTTCCCGTTCTTAGCAATCAATGCTATACTACATTAGTTGATATGCCCATGACAATAATCGGATCCTTTGCCATGCCTAGCTACCTGTCTTTACTGGCTGACTAGGAAAGAATCGGTTGGCTGTTAATCTTAAATACAGAATGCGGAGTAAATGTAGCAAACGAATAAGTAAGCGGACCCGATTTCTGAAATAGTCAGTCTTCTGTTTTAATAATGATTCGCTTGAGACGCTAATTTCATTGATTCGCTTTACTATTCTAATAACGATGGTGTACACAATAATATGTTACTATGATGTGTGTTGTACATTTGGGCTACATTTTTTATACAAGCTTTTAAAATATATTTTAAACACCAATCAAGCAGTATAAAAGGGCCACAAACTCACAAAATGTTTTCTATTCAGTTGTACACTGGTGTGTAAACAGCAGAAAACAAAAATGATTATTTTCAAAATATTTAAGTTTGCATTTAATATTTTCCAATGAAATTTGGCATACATATACTTTAGTATACAAACAATATGTATGTGTAATTTGGTGGTTGTAAGTTATATAGTTATTAACTTACAGAAAAAAAGTGTTTAGTTGTCTGCTTGAATTTCAAATTTCCCTGTAAATGCTAAGCACCGCCCACTTGAAAGGTTATGAACTTCTCTCAGCCAGTAGCTAGCGAATGACTCAAATCAAGTTTACATGTAAATACAGATTCAACGCTATACCAAATGGCTGTCTGCTCAAACGCGTGTTTCTATTTATGAACACTCTAATGTTATCAGCAAATCACTGGCAGATAAACCCAACCCACTAGTAAATGTAGGTTAACATTTTACCACCGCAAAATCAAGAAAGTGAGATCCGACTTTTAAGGATAGTTATGTACTCTTACTTGCTATTTGAAACAATTCGTTGAATTGATATTCCCCGCCAAATAAATTTTGTTTACGAATGGGTGCAAATCCCTTGATATACGGTATAATCATAAAAATAATTAAAGCGGGTATATACGATTTTGTCAAATATTTATGAATTTATATAAACTATGTAAAAAACGTATAATATATATATTTCAATATAAATTAAAATAAAAGTTAAGAAGAACATGTGTCGAAAAATGCGAAATAAGCCAGATATTTAATTCTGGAATTGAAAACGGCTGTACAGCCGAATTCGCCAGCACGTATACCATACATGTACGATGTGCATCTAAACTTAGTTTAACGGTTTATTTGAATTCCTGCAACGATATCTATTCATACGGCACACGAACACTATCTCCGATCCTAATACAAAGACGAAGGCTTCGGTTATTGTAGGAAAATATGTACGTCACTATCGGCTCGGGGCGCTAATTTGTCTTCGCTGCATTTTATGAAATTCGGCTTTAACGTATATTTTTTCTTGCCTATTTTGTGTTATTGTAACATATTTTATCAATATATTACAATTAAACACATATAAAAAATCGTATATACCCGCTTTAAGTTTAACGTAATTGTTTTTTACGGGTTGCTATTCTCCTTATTGATATCTATACACCCATTAAGTTTGGCGTCGAAATCTTGTAGCGTATCTGTGTTATAGCCTTGAAAAGATACGTTATCCATAAACAAGAAAATGGAAATAAATCTTAGTTAAGAAAGTGTATGGCTATGGTTCTTGTGCTTGGCACTTCTTCCCATTGATTTCTACACACCCATGAAGTTTCATGTTGATGTGTTGTATCGTATCTAAAATCTAGCTCTGGAACGTTACATCATAGCAGAACAACCAAGGGCAGTACCTTCTATTTAAGAAAGTGAAGGGTTATGGTCCTTAATCGTGGCACTTCTTCTCATTAATAACAATACAAGTTTCATGTGGAAGTCTTGCATAGTATGTGTGATATAGCCAGGAAAAGTTGCATCAAATAAAAAAGGGAAATATCTCTTTTTAAAGTGTAGGATTATTGTTTGTGTGCATGGTACCTCTCTTCATGTGAAGTTTCATGTTGACATCTTATCTAGTTTCTGAGATATAGCCCTAAACAAATGTGTGATAGACGAGCGGACGGACTGACGGACAACGCCAATTCTATATCCCTCCGCCTTTTTCGATGGATATGCATATGAGCTTCAGCTAATGTTTAAACATATTTATATAAAAGAGTTTTTGCGAAACCTGGACCAGAGGTTCACAATTAAGGCCGTTGCTTACTTTAAAAGGGCCTTTTCACAGATTTTGGCATGTATTGAAGTTTGTCATTCAATGCTTTATATTGATAAATGTAAACATTGGATCTAAAAAGTTCCAGTAAAAAACAAGAATAAATTTAAAGAAAGGAAAAAAAGTAACCCTCAACTGCGCTCAAACCACTGACCTCTGGAGTAAAGAACACTCGGCCATCCGCGCTCATACAATTAGTAATGAATTTTATACTATATATAAGCAATTTTCGTAGTATCACAAAATATAACGACACCATTTCATAGTATCATAAAATATAACAGCAACAAAACTCTCCAAATTATTCAATCGTTTCGCGTTGCAACGCTTTATAATTTTCAGGTTTTTAAATCGTCAAAAGATGCATATAATGGATATTTTAGAGCATGTAAATGTTCAGTATTACTGCTTCCTCACAAATAGCATAACTACAACGAAAATTTGCGAATATGAAACATTTTTTTAATTGTTTGTCAATTTACCGAAACGTAAAAAGGCCCCTTTAAGCACGGCTGGCGTGTCCAGCTTATTTATGTAACTTTACTTGAATGACTGTAGCTATAAATGCTTATTTTTTCAAATTATATACAAGGTTTGCTCGCAATAAATTATATTTTCAGCTAGACGTCAAATTAGACAAGCAGATTAAACTTTATGCGACGAAAAATCAAATCACAGTAGGATTTGTCATGTGACATGCGAGACTTAAGTCTATGAACGTGCCTAAGCTTCTTCTATAGTCTATGAAGTTGATTTGTGTAAATGGCATTAAATCAGATCTGAAACATATCAAATCATTTCAAAACACACATGTCATGTAGCCGACAAAGCTTCGAAACAATCGATGCCTATCAATAATATTTAAAAATACTGTGCAAACAGAATTGCATGTGAATTAGTGTCAATAGTACATGCCAATACCAAGCAGGATAAGGTGTACACCTAACCAGCTAACTCATTATCCAAAATGTCAACATCAGTGTACATTTCTGTGTGTTCTGCTTCATCGATAGGTACATCTAGTTCTGAAAGTATACGTGTAAGATATAGATAATAATAGGGTTAAACGGGCATGTCAAGCAAAAACGTGTTTTACCGACGTAGGGTTTCAATAACATATTAAATTCAAAAGACTGCGTAATGAAGGGTCAGCGAGTGGGCTTTTGCTTAACGAGGTACCGGGAACAATCCATTGACAGTCACTTTTTATTTTCCTGTTTCTTTCTTATTTTAAGTATTTGCAACTGTTCCAAATAATGCAGATTTGAAGAAAAATAATGCAACCCCTTTAAGAATGTACATTTCGTAAATAGTTCAATAAATTGCTTGCTCCCCACTGTTTAAGATTTTTTATGACCATTATCTTATACTAAGTATGAACCTATTAAATTGTGAATGTTTGTCTTTAATTGACACAAAGTCTTTTTGTTAAAAATAATTAAAAAATAATGTAAGAGATCTTTCTCTTGATCGTTCGAATTATTTTCGCTGATGATGGCAGTGTTTTAAAGTTGACAATAAACGTGATTATTTCTATATTTATATATATTAACAAAACGTGTATAAATACCAACGTGTGAGCAGGAAAATTCAAAAGATAACTTTATAAAACGATAATCACATAAAATTTATCACATGATTAATTGTATTAATCAAAATGTGTTGAATGATTTAATATAGCTTGCTATAAATTACTTAAGTAAATCAATAATAATTGATTGATTAGACTGCAAATTAGATAAATAAAATTGATATAGCAAAAGCTTGCCTGAAACATGAATTTGAGACAATATCTTTCCATCAAACTTCTGTGATCCGCCATTCTTAGCCATACATATCAGACAAGCGTGTTTTGCAAGATCTTCAGTTGCACCGGATTGCCTGTAGACAAACGTTAGGAAGCAACAATATTTCTTTTCTTTGTTATGTTTATCAATATGTAATTTCCATCGTGTATAGCAGAACGCTCTTCTGGCATGATATTCTATTTTAAGATATTTTATATTATTGAACTCCGTTTTAAACCACACAGCAAACACGTAAAAACTGTTACAATATCTATTAACTAGTACAGGTACTAAAAATGAGCTAAAACAACCACTGATCTTGTACAAATTATCATTTTTAACAAACATGAAATATCAAATTGCGTCTTGTCATTGTTTTTTTATGCGATTTCGTCACCATCAGTATGCAAACTGGTGGAATAAGGCCTAAAATATTCTTTAAAATAAAGTTCAGTGTGTTTTTTCAGTCGGTTTCAATGTATGACAATTCGGCGTTTAGCTCTACCTGTAGCGCGCCTTGCGCGAATGTACGTCGATGTGTAAATGTCCTGAGCGCAATTCAAGCTCGTGATCTTTTATCTGCAACACCTGGTAAACAGTTGCAAGGTATGTCCGCAGATAACTCGAGGATATCAAATTAGGGTGTTGGCAACCTACTTCATGGGCTAGTGGATTCAGAGCATATCAAACGTTCGTATGCGAGTTAAATTTGTCGAAGCAGGCAAATACAAACATGTTGTTTGCAGGGATACCACAATTGGTTCTTGTTTCTTCTAAAGTGTCGATTGCAGTCACCATGTCTTTTGTCAGCAAAATGGGATACGGTTTGTTAAGCCTACCAGGGGTCAACACTAGCTGAAGCCTTAAATAAAATACAATAGTGTGCTTCAATGTTTGTTTATTTCGTACATTGTACAGTTTGTACGTAATCTAAAGGCGGCAAAAGAGAATTATCATTGTCAGAAACAAACTCATTCTTTAATACTAATATTTGATAAAAGATTTCATGTTGCAAGTTTTAGCATTATTGATGCTCGTACTTAACGAAGCATGCAGACATTAAATGAACACATTTTAATGTTATTTTAACAAAACAAAACAGGGAGCGTTCTTTAGATCTCCCCTAAAGACTGAAAGTACTGATGCTACCCAGAAAAACGGACTCGAGAGCGTTTAAATAAGCCTCAAGCGTTCGATGTAATTAAGCTAAAAAACATAAGTTAAGAGTAAAAACGACATAAAGTGTCGGTCTGATAGTAGTCGACATTATGATGATTGCGTTCACGTGTTAACATGAGACATTCCTATGATCGTGTATAATTGTGTGGAAGTCGGATGAATGAAGACATCATTGGTATTCAAGATTAACCATTTCAAGACCATGACATAATCCGTTACTTTCAAATTATTGTTTTTTAGTTTATGTCTGCAAATTCATATCGATATCTATTGATATCTAAACGAATACACTTCATATTGATATATATTGATATTTAAACAAATAAACTTTAACTGTTAAAACAAGTTAAATCGGAAGAATTGTTTATAGTTACACCGGAGACAATGTTTTTAAAACATTAAATACCTCAGACGTGGCACCCATCTTTTCAACAGCAGTTTTTCTACAGGTCTCAAACTACATTAACCCCTGCGTCCATAGCCTCGTGCCCATACATACGCTGTCGGTAAGAACGCCGTAGCAACTGAGCCACCTCTGTACTTCTCCGTCTGTTGAAAAGTATGATGCTCGCCAATGTGACATCCGCGAGTAGCTTCCAAACCTGTCTGTCCGTTTTTTCGGACAATATTTGTGTAAGTCCTGCCAACCGGGCATGAAGGTAACAGTTTATCTTGAGCAAATCCCTGACGACGAAAAGTACCATGGACTTTTTAAAAGCGTTCTCTTTAAGGGATCTTAACGCAATTGACGAAATTATGCGATTCCAGTGATTACAATCCAACTTAATGAAATTATCGCTTTCGCTTTTTGATACAAAGCTTTTTCTTTGTATTGCAATTCCCCGTTTTAATTCCGAAAGCCTTACTAGGCTATATCCGAGAGAAAGCGCAAGGGAAGGTGCCTCAAAAACAGATCTGTAATCTTCGTTTTGGTGATAGCCTCCTAATGATTTCACTGCCGTTATAATAGCATCAAAATAGCATGGAGAAATGTAAGCATTCAGTTCCACATCTTGTTCTTTCAGTTCATTAAGTTGCATTTTAAGTCTCCCTAAATGCCTCATTCGTTTTGCCACATATTTATGACGTGTGCTCCCAAGATGGCTTATTAAGACCTGACCATAAAGCAAGATTAACGAACCATTCACAATGTTTTGCAGTTCTGTGGGTACGGACAGCTCGTTGGTCAATGTACTTACGAGTCCCCCAGAAATTAGGAATCTTGAACGGGAAACGACTTCAGCTAGTCGAAGACGCTTGTCGATTTTAGCTTTACACATATTCGTATGTCTACAAAGATAGTTTCTGGCGTAAAACCCATAGCAATCTAAACAAGGCAGTGCAAACTCGATATAATGCATTCTAAATCTTTTTTGGTAACGTGTTTCCATAGCACAGCCTTTCCCACCCAAGATGGCACTAAGATTATACTTAAATACTCCCGGGTTTATTATTGTTATCATATCAATGTCACGCTCTTCTTCTGTTTTTGTCCACGCTGCTGCTACCATGTATTCACCCATGTTACACAGATTTAAGTGTAGAAGTAAATGGTCATACAGTTCCTCGCAGAAATAAAACGCTAATGATCTGTCCTTAATCATTAAGCTATGTGTAGTTAATTGTTGTATATCGTTTTCTGAAAGCAATGAAAGAATAAAAGAAACGTAGAAAATTTCTCAGCAATACAATGTTCAATCTTCATTTGATGAGAGGCAAGGATCACGACAAAACTGCATGCATCTTAATAAAAGAGAAAGACATAAGAACGCTCGAACGGTAAGTGAAACTGCCATGTGTCGCCTTCTTCTTAGAAGGGAGGGAATAAAGAGACACATGTTGATGGATCAATCGGAAAGCTGTTTGAGTATTTAAGTAGCCAAAGCCAGCAGCATCAAAATACACCTATATTTACCTTTTAGAAAGCAATGTATCGTACTATATATTAGTGTATGTTCATTTCGCAAAAGAATATTGTTTTAATTTATTAAAAATATTAATTATTATCAGTGAAAGTGTGTAAACTTCTCAACGGAGAACATACATATTTTGTTGAGTATTACATTTGACATTCTGACAATATTTCCTTTCAATCGCCCCTTTTAACCCCCTCCCCCTCGAATTCTACTGATGACTCCTGAACGAGAGACCTTAATCTGAATACAAATCTTCCATGGGCAGTTGTCATATTGACATATGTTAATAGCGCAGCCGTAGTATGAAACTGTGGAAACGGTACATAGCCAAAGATGTGCATTGTTTAGAAGGAAAAATGATTTGATACGCACGCAACGAAATATGATAATTATTTGACATCCGGAAACGGTTTAGCCAATTATTCGCTGTCCACGTAGGCATAATACATCGTAATTAAAAAATTGTATGTGCTCAAAGCGTTCAAAAACTTCGTTGATTTCAAAACATAATTTTTTATTTAAATAAAGTTTAGATTAAAGAAACGCATATACAACTTATATTACTACACAAACAAGCATATAAACGACAGCAAAATCAAATACATATTTTTTTCGATAACGTTCTTTCACAACACGAAACATACATACCTGTTTTTATGATAAATGTAGTTGTATTGATGATCAATGTACATGAGTATGTATGTATTATAGTATATTAATGAATAAAAAACATATTTACACCGAAACATAAACTGTTGTCAATGTATTTGTCATCACTAACAAGCCTTGCATACATGCACAAGAAACGACTACTTTTTTAACAAAATCTTCATATAACAAAAACAAACACTATTGTGTAGCGTGTACACATTTAGACCAATGCTAAGTGTATAGATTAAAGTAACGCATATAAAACTTAAATTACTACACAAACAAGTAAATAAACGACAGCAACATCAAATACGTATACATATATGCTTATTACATAACAGCGGAGCTTCATCATCAAATACAATTAAACATTTTAAAGTAATTGTATGTTTTTTAGTTTGAGATTTTACAATCAATATTTTTAACATTATCAGAGAAAGAAGAAGAGATGGCGAAAGCATTCGGAATATATCTAGTATTGGATGTGGGTTGACTGATTTAATAACTACAGTCGATTGGTGTATAGCGGATTTTAGTGAGTAACGGATAGGTTAAGCGTTTTTTGCAAAATACTTTTATTTATGTTAAGATTTATAGTTTTCTATGAATTGAATACAAAAAGCCTATCATTCTTAAGTCGATTCATGTTTTTGTTGACGTGTTTCAATGTTTACAACTGTTTCTTTTTTTCGAAAGCAAAACAAGGTCACGTTATGTACGCACCGTTTTTGTGACGACCGGAAAAGTGCAGACGAATGGTTTCTTGAATTTGCAGATTTTGTTTGGTAAACATAATGTTCATTGATGTAATAGTTTAGTATTATGTGCCCTTTACAAAAGTAAGAATGCTCAGAAACCAAATTGGTGCGTACCATATAAAATAAGCATGAAAGCTGCAACTCGGGTTTAGTGGATAACGGACATGAGATGACCCATATTCAGGAATGTGGGGATTGTCTCAAAATAAATATAAACTCAATTGAAGTTGTCCAATACACATGTGGTTAGCGTGTGGCTATGCTTTTTAATAGTGAAAACATCACTTTTGATGAAAAATAATCAAATTATAACGAAAAATCGATTTATCTGAAAACATATTTTTCTCTATCAAATTTTACAAGGTATTCAACTCAAAATGACCCGAATATATGGTGCATCGCTTTGAACAGTCTTTACTTCATCAATTGTTCAGCGATTTCCATGAACTTGTTCTTATTAAACGCAGAAATGAATTCCCTTTCTGGAAATGTACGTATATTGCAATTATTTTTTACAAATGCTGGTTCAAATTTCAAGAAATAACACGATACAAATGTAATCCGATAAAGACCTAAGCGATCCGGTAATGGCTGAATCAGTGTACCATGAAATTCGCGCTGTAAACAAATAACTTTTTTCGGAAATTTAAAACCGCTGGCATGTTTCAATAGGAAAGACATGTGTCTATCTAGGTTTAATGGTTTAATTACTGAATGCATGGTGTTTACGTTGAAATGAGACTCGAAGTCCTTAGCTATCCGTTATACACTAATCGACTGTATAACAAAAAAAACGAAAGCAGAAAACATCGGTTAGATAATTGTATCAGTATCCATAAAAGAAATCCATAATATTTATTAAAAATCTGAAGATTAGTTATACGGTTTATGCACTGCGAGTACTGTTATAACATATTTCGTTTCAAAAGGGGTAATTGCAAATGTTCATTGTTTGTGAGATTATAACGTATTTGTTTTTATAACGTTCTTTCACAACACGAAACATACATACCGGTATTTATGATAAATGTAGTTGTATTGATGATCAATGTACATGGGTATGTTTGTATTATAGTATATTAATGAATAAAAAAACATATTAACACCGAAACAAAAACTGTTGTCAATGTATGTGTCATCACTGACAAGCCTTGTTATCGCTAAAGTAACTGATTTTGATTTTGCAAATAAGAGGAGTTTATTAATAAAATATAGAATTTTTCATAGTATTTGCCCAAAATAAATAACATCAAATCGAGATAAGCGACGACATACATTGTATGGGGCACAAAATAAGGTTTTAGTGAACTGTAATCCCTTTAAAAACAAAACACTGACTTCATGGATTAATATATTTACATTAATTGTTAATTTCATTTTTATTAAATATAATTTTCTTTTTATTTTATATTATATATAATTATCATATATAATAATCATATTAGAATAGCAAATGGTGACCAAGAACAAAAGAAATAAGTACATGTTTTACACCTGTCTTTACCTGTAGCAATAAAATACTTCGCAAGCAAATTCTTATTAACAAAAACGAAACAAAACATATATTTCGGTTGAGGTTAAAGACCTAAAAATATAAGAGAATTCGGTTCAACAAAATACATATCTCCAGTTCCAAGAATATAAATCAGGGTGGAAAAACAGTACGCAAACTGATCGCAGGTCACTTATTCAGCACCTAGGAATTATAAAAATCTATTAATACCAGTTAATTGGTCACTGATTCACCAGAAAAAACATACTTTGGAACTTACCAAAAAAGGAGAACCCGATTAATACCAGTTAGCACTTTTGTGGAAAACTACCTTACGGAAAGTCTGGAGATAGCCGACCTATCACGATCGAAATCACACCCTTATTATCAGTATTTAAGCTTCGCGCAAACCGTATTTTCTGTCTCGCTTTACATGTATGATTCTTATAATTATTAACATTTTGGATATTCATTTGTTGTTTGTATTATTTTACTAAGTGCGGTAATTTATAGTTAATTACTGATTTTAGTTGTATGCGGATGTTATTGTTATAATTAATAACATTATATTGTTAACTCTACAGGATTATTCGGTTTGTAAAGAATTGTGTAGAATTTATAATAACTGGACCATAAACTGATATAACAAATATTAAAATGTAGGCTTTTTATTGATAGTTATTGAAATCCTATGTTTCTGAAAATAACTGTAGAAGAATTGTATTTCAAATGCTATATGACATGCTATTATAAACTATGCATGTATATTCACATGTATATTATTTGAAAATATTATAATATTTCTTTGTCTCGCTTTACAGAAATAAAATTGAACTGCCTTTGCAAGATCGTTTGTTTTGAAATATCATCATCAATCCATCAGGCAAGGAATATATATATATATATATATATATATATATATATGTATATATATATATATAATAAGTGCTGTTTTTTCGTTTATCAGGATTGATATCTCTGTTATGACATGTTGACAATCAAAAGGATAAAGAACTACATCCATGTAAGGAAAATGAGACTGTTTGTTAATGAGGATAAATATTTCATCTATAACCTTTCATTTACGCGAAATAAGCATGGAATCTATAAATCATGAAAATGCAACTGTTCATTTATCTGGACGAATATTTTCTATATCAAAACACTGGACGACATCCGTAGGTATTAGAACGGCATGCAGACGAGGCAAATATTGATAAGCAACCGGCGATGTGAGTGCAATTTTAGTACTTGATTCTAGGTCTTGATGCTCTCTGCTGTAAACACGTTTCTTATCTCAACAAGCACAATGGCTTACACAAACCTCTCGTGCTTAGCCCTAAATTTCTCAGTATCGGAAAAAAGGCCTTACCGCAGAAATCATTACGCGCGAATATGAAGCATTAAGTGTGAATGTCAGATTTTGACTCCATAAACATGTTGCGAGGATATTGTTGCAAAAGAATAAGTAAATTTCAATTAATTAAAACTTAGTATCACAAAGAATACATACCATGTTCAAAACTAAGCAAAAGTTTGCTTCGTGATAAATCATCAATATACCGACTGAGTAAGAAACTGTGTAGTAAACATGTGAGATAAACAAGTTTAGTTTATATTTCGTTGAATTGGTATTGTCTCAAGAACAAAAGCATAGTAGTACAGAGGCCAATTTCAATGTTATAGAATAAAACTTTAGCAACAATCATCAAATTCCATAGCAAACCACACACGACCGACACAAATGGATGTTACAGATTTAGATTGTTTGGCATCCATTAAAGTAGTGTGCTTATACCATTCAGAGTATGATACAAATATTGAATAAACCGATAAAGGTTTCAAATAGTTAACTTTCTCTGGAAACATTATCGTATGTATTTGGTTTAATACGTAATTGAACGTGTGTCAATTAATTAGCAATTGTGACGGACAAATATTACCCGTCACATGATTGGTCTAAGCTATCTGTTTGAATCAACAAAGAAATGTGACAAATACTTTAACACGGTGTTACAGTGTCATCGTTCATCACAATATATTAAATGATTTGTAATGATTTTACTTAATGAATCGCTACTTGATATGGAATGACGTACAAGTTGTCCCAGTTATCGGTCTTCGTAATTGTGTTTTGCAGTTCAGAAAGTGGTCTTATCTATCTATCTATCTTCGGATACTGTTGAACTCCCCTTTCGGGTATTATATACAGATCGCGCTGTCAGTGCAAGAAAAAGATTTATACAATGTGGTACAATAAAAGTATTGACAGTGAGACGACAAGAAAGAAAGTAAGACTGAAACAAAGTTTGAAAGTGTTAGTATATGTATAGACAAGAGTTAAATCAGGTTAAAAACACACTCTGTCGCAACTAATTGTATGCAATTTTGCTTACTGCCAACTTAAAGGATTCAAGCGTTGGCATGAGGACAATATCTGATGAGAGGTTGTTCCATAGTATGACAGTGCTGGGAAAAAAAGAAAATTTATAATAGTTAGCAAAAGTGTGAATCTGCCTATAAGCTAAAGGATGTGTATGGCGAGTCAATCTTCTGGGGTTTTCCAAATAAGTGGGGACGGGGACAGCTACTAAAGAGTGGACAATTTTGTAGAATAATACTATTTTAGCATCAGTCCGTCTGTTCTCCAGAGATCTTATGCCGAGTGACTGTTGCATGTCTGAGACACTATCATAAGTGGAATAGTTGTTATTTCATCCATCTGATTGCTCTTCTCTGCACCATTTCGATTGTATTGATGTTTTGGTTAGTGTATGGCGACCAGACTGGAGACGAGTATTCTACTTGAGGCCTGACAAGAGTTTTTTAGGCAGTTTCTTTTACTATTTTGTTTTGAGTTTGGATGTTACGTTTAAGGAAACCAAGTGTTCTTTTTGCTGTTGTACATATTCTATTAATGTGAGTGTTGAAAGAAAGGTCTTCGGATAAGTCTACTCCTAAGTATTTTGCACTTGGTACGGTTTCAAGGATATGGCCATGTAATATATAATTATGTTAAGGACTTGCCATTTACTGGGGTTAAACTGCATTTCCCATTTGGTTTCCCATTGTTCCAAGGTATTAAGATCACGCTGTAATAGGTTGCACTCATTTAGGTTGTTGATCGTGAAGTACACAGCAGTGTCATCAGCGAAGAGACGGACTTGGGATCTTACATGATCTGGTAGGTTGTTTATGAAGAGTAGAAATAAGAGGGGGGCCTAGGACAGAGCCTTGGGGCACACCAGATGTCACAGGAACTTCATCAGATTTCTCGCCCTCCAGAACGACAACTTGAGTTCGACCTTTTAGGAAAGAACGGATCCAGTAAAGAATACAGCCTCTGATACCATGTTCGTGAAGTTTATAGAGAAGTTTAGAATGGCTGACTTAATCAAAAGCCTTGCTAAAGTCAAGAAGAATAAGATCTGACTGCTGGCCTGCAACAAGGGTTCTCGCAAGGTCATCTACCAGTTGGATGAGTTGCGTTTCGCAGGAACGGCGCTCCCTAAAGCCATGTTGGAGATCATATAATATTTTGTATCTGGTAAAATGAGCAGAGATGTTAGATGCTATGATATGTTCAGTAAGTTTACAAAGAATACAAGTCAGAGTTATAGGACGATAGTTTGATGGGTCACTCTGGGGTCCGTTTTTATAGAGGGGGCACATTTCCCTTTGTCCAGTCAGATGGTAAGGTACCAGAATCTATGGACTTTTGGAAAAGAATTTGAAGAATAGGGGCTATTTGACAGCGAAGTTCTTTCAGCACAATTTGCTTAATGTTGTCAGGACCAGCAGCTTTATCAGTTATGAGATTTGATAATAGTTTGAAAATACCGTTAAGGCTGATAGAAATGTCAGGCATTGGTGGCTCCTGGCTTCTGAGATGAAAGGGGAGATCAGCATCACGAAGTTTGTCTCTGATTTTATGAAGACAAGACTGTCCAAGAGATAGAGGGTTCAGTGGACTGAAAACAGATTGAAATTTTTGGTTAAGAATGTTTGCTTTTTCAATGTTACTATATTTCAGTGTGCCACTGGATTTGTCATGAACAGGTGCACTACCTGATTGTCCTGTCGATCATTCTTAATTAGTGAAAATAGTTGTTTTGTTGAAAAAGAACTTTGTTCCGGGTGTCATCAATGCCTAAGATGCTCTCCAAGTAATCTGTACAGGATGTTTTGATTTTTTGCCTTATTACATGTTTTAAGACTAGGTGTTTTTTGGCCAAATGATACATTCCAGCGTGTTTCGACAGTCTGAATAATTTGCTCTTTTTCTAATGAGTCTTTTAATTGTTATGGTTATCCAGGGCAAAAATCTTTTTTCTCTTATATTTTTTGTTGGAATGAATTAATAGATACCTTGTTCAATGAGATTTTTAAAACTGACCCAAATGTCCTCAACACTCTTAGATTTATATCCATTTAGTAAACTATTACTCTCCTGTTCAACATAACTTTTAAAGTTTGGCCAATCTGCTTTTTTGTATAGGTGTATTTTTCTTGGTTTTTGTTTATTTATTTTAGCTTTTACATCAGAATTTATTTCTACAATGTCATGGTCTGAGATTCCAGGAAGAGCACGAATAATATGTGTGAGTGTATGAATTGTTGTAAGGAATAAGTCAAGTGTGTTATCTAGTCTAGTGCTGTCTGTGACCATTTAGACCAGATTAAAATCATCAAGGAGATTTATAAAATCTTCATATATTTGTGGGTACTCACAGCCAGGTTTGATATTTGGGGTATGATCTTCATCCCAGGAAAAATGTGGGTAATTAAAATCACCTAGCACCCAGATGTTACCCTTTAATAATCTAGTATTTCCTAAGGACAATCTAAACTGTTCTGCTCCATAAACATCAGACTCCTTCGGACGATAAAAAGCAGCAATGTAAACTGGTCTACTTTGGGGCATTTCTAATTTAACCCATAGTAATTCACAATCTGTTGAAAGTTCAGGCTTTTCCGTAGCAGTTAATGTTTGCTTGACTAAAATAAAGACACCCCCACTTTTGGACCCGGATCTATCCTTTCTAAAAGGTGTGTAGCCCAAGGACTGGGGAAAAATGTCGGCAGATGAGTGTTCCTCAGTCAACCATGACTCTGTACCCACGATAACGTCAGGTTTGTGTTCATCAATTAGAGCATATATGTTATGTTTTTATTGCCAATTGATTGACAATTAATGTTCAAAAATTTTAATGACTGACTTGCTTGATATTGTAGTATGTTTTATTCTTTTTTGGTGAGGATCCTCCAGTGGGGCTTGTATGACTAGTGATCTTATCTCCGTTCATATCCTCGATTACAGAGAAACTGTTTTCAGATACAAGTGAATCTATGTTATTTGTAGATGAGGAATTTGAATAATTGTGTTGGTCACAATTAGTACAAAACCAGGAGAAAGACATGTCACACTCCACCAGGTTATTGTATGCAGAATGACTCATATTTTGACAATTTATATGGAACCAACATGAGCAACCATCACATTCTATTGCCTGGTCAGTGTCCAAGACCTCCTGGCCATAGTAGCCGCAGGGATATTGGGGACCTGGAATTGTCTCTACATCATGAGACAACGACAACAGTAATATGCACAAATATGCTAATGCGGATACTCTGCAATTTCGGATGGGCACTCTAAGTTTCATTGTTTTCATGAGACAAGCACAATATATTATACGGCTAGGTTCGTACCTGTTTGGCTGATTTTGTAGTCTGAGTATCTGTTCTGTTAGTTGAGAACGTATGTCCGGTATGTTAAACAACCTGACACTAGTTAAAACTTAGAATAGTGTCAAGAAAATACCTGTAAACATGGTCAACAACTTGCTATACAAGTACTTCCGTTACCAAAGTTAAGGTCAAGGTCAACAACGGTTTTTTTTTCGGTAAACAAAAAAAGTCCAATTACAACAATAAAACTTGGATTCAGCCCAAAAGCTGAATGGGAATATGTGCAAATATTAAGTTCAAAATAAACCAAACCAAATCAGCACAACGGCTGCCGCATCATAGTGTATTGTTTGGAAAAAGAAAGAGCGATGAAAAACAGCTGTGTTAGTTGCACGACGCATGCGCAGAAAAATCTACATTCCTTCCTGTATAGATTATGCTCATTATACCATGGCTATAAATAATAAGTAAATAATCAAATGATTCTTTTAATTTTTTTTACAATAAACGTTCAATCTTTCCAAATTTTTGGAGTTATTGTTATATATGTTTTAATTTCACTGATGAGCTTTTATTTTCAAAGAAGCATAAAGTTACGTAGTGCTTGCCCTTAAACGCGCTGCAAAAACATGCGTTGATTTCGATAATTTATTGGTTATTTATGTAACTCATGTACATAGTATATCATTTTTTAATTTATGAGTTCCAATAAATATATATCCTTTAATATATATAGTTTAAGCATACCATAATATTAATTCACATCAATTAACAAAATCTCTGTATAACTGCTTGGTTGAGTTAACCTGCTTAGGGGTAGAAAATCGTCAAAACTGTGGAACACTTCATTATTTTATCACGGTCACACCCATAATTGAGATAACGTTGTGAGTGGTTTGAGGTTTCCGTAAGTTCGAAATTCAGTTATCACCGTTTTAAGTGTGGGTTTTTGGTATGTCTTTTCAGAAAGTTTTAGCCCATCGGTTGACTCAAGGTAAATTTATGTTGTCAGATAAGCTTTGTTTAGCGGAAAGACAAACATATGATAATATGAGTTCTCTGTGTTCTTTATATGCTTGGGTTGCAATCGGATGCATGCAATTAACGATTTAAGTTAAAATCACATTATTTACTTAATATGGATGAGGGTCTCATATGGGTGATATACGACAACACATTTTAGAGTAAACATTTGATTTACTCTTCATAAATGTAGGTTGAAAATTGGATTGCATGCGACTAATCCTTGATTTTTGTTTTGCTTTTTATCAAGTAGAGGCTCCGAAGTTCACGCCCTTCGACATTATTAAATGCATCTATATTGTATACCATTTCTTACGAATGACCCTCAAAATATAAATTTCACACCATTTAAACTTCACAGATACTTTTAAGAAATGTTTTTAATCATTTTTATATTTGAAAAACTGAGGTATCATATTTTTGCATATAGGCATTATGTAATTTATAATTTCAAAATCGTAATTGTATGCCGATTTCAATGAAGTGACAACTGTTTGGATCATGGAAGCTTCGATGTCAATTAAAAAAAGGTAAGTTTGATGTAAACGACTCCTTACGTTCGAGCGAATATAATCATACTAAATGTATGTGTAAATGTAATACAATTACTAAAATATGTTGTGTGTATTAATTGTCTTATATGTGTTTATGTTGTTTTGTATTGTGCTGTTTTGTGCTGTTTGGGCAATCGGTCACTTGCCTTAAATAAAGGACCAACTAATTGTTTATAATAAGAATTCAATACTGCTCCAGCAGCTTGAGTTTCACTTCTTTATAGTGTACATGTTTTATCAAACATATTTTAAGTAAATTTCAAGAATCGTATGCTAGTTAGAATTGCTTTCTGGTCAGCAAAGAACTACTATATAGCTCGGATTAATAATATCAGAGTCTTTTATTTGCTGATAAACTTCGACAAACGAAAACAATATTCCATAGTTGAGATAATTTTGAAAGACATGTTCACGTACCTTTGTTGCTGCGCATTCTGTTTTCTATCGCTTTCTTTAGTTTGCACTATTGAACTTTACTTAAGATTTCTGTGCTCCGATGTCTGATTTGTGATAAATGTTAAGTTTATCTGCGTATTTGGTTCGTTGTCTTCATATTACAATATTCAGTAAAAAAATTCAATAAATGCATCGACACATGTCATATCGTAATCTTTAAGCAAGGCAAACATACTTCAAGGGTTTGTTTAATACAAGCTTTGAGCATATTAGAACGTTATTGGTAAAATATGCCGTATTTCGTTAAAAGGTTTTTTGTTTAAACGTTTTTAAGCAGATACCTGATACCAACACAATTCGATACAATCTTCACGATATTTTTCAAGATACAAAATATGCATGAGACAGAAAGATTGTTCCTATTAGGATCCCACAAACATACTAGTATGGTTCGTCAATTGGCACAATTTCATAATTGTTGTTTAGGTTAAATAAAAAATATTTAAAAGCTGTTTGTGTCATTATTTTTTTATACCGTCAATTTATTACTCAATTTGTTCATTTGAATGGCACGAATACACGCACGCTCCTACTCACGCACACACGTTCGCACGCACACTCACACAAAATGCAGATAAATGCAAACATTTAAGATTGGGTTAAGCGTAAACATGTTTATTAATCTAACATGTTTGACATTAGTAGAGATAATCAGCTCAACGTATGGCCTAGTGGTGCAAAACTTTTGCAGCGAAGAATTACCCAATACAAACATTGTTTCAAAGCTTTAGTAATGATGAATGCAATTTAAAGCTTAAACTTAGAAACAAGCCAGCATTGGTTGTTAAGAACGACCTCATTGCTTTTCTAAATGAAAATATCGGTCTTATCATTGTTCTCATTTTAAAGATTTTATCAAACAAAACAGTGTGCAGTATTTACGACCTTTAATTGCATTTTGCACAAGTTTCGTCGTATGTTTGTAGTTTGATGATAGTGTCACATTTGTTCAATGCCTGGTTTAAGGAATGTCTTGCCCCTTTCTTGTGGTATTACTCTAACTGATCCGCCATTAAATATTTGTATCGATATTTTTTCCATCAGCTTATATAATTATGTTTACTCTATGAATCTTTATTGATCACCGCTGATTAGTGTCAATGCTACGTGAACACATCAGGGTGCACATAAGCGTATAAAATACAAGGTGTTTGCATGCGTCAAATAAACAAAGATTATTCTAGTCCATAAAGGATCAGCGCGCGTGAGTTTGTGTTTTCTTTTTTCTTCATTAAGCTGTTATTTGTCGAAACCCATGACGATCCATGTTCGTTTAAGATTATTTATTTTCGCTCACTTGGTTCAAACGCTTAAGTTAGTTAATCCAATATTAGTGTAATCTTCACAAAGCAATTTCCAACTCAGGATCAGAATCAATTTTATATTTTGATATGTCTGATATAGTTAAGTATTCAGAAATTGCGTACATTTCCTGAAAATCTAATCGCGCATTGAAATAATGCCTGATTTGGGTCTGAACGATTATCATAATTATACTTTGAACATCCCATCTAATTCAAATAAGCAACTTTATCAACAAGATATAATTGCTGGTAGATAATCAATCTTGTCTTAAATATTTATAAGTTTTTTGTTTCTACAAAGCGTTTAAGTAATGCTCACATTAAATGAAACTCAATCTGTCAACATTTATTATTTATTTAAAGTTCAAGTTCAATATAGCTTAAAATGGATTCTTATGTTTTAAGCGCAACTTAAACATGTTTTTAAACTTAAAATGAACAAATAATTTAAATATGTAATATCCATGTAAACAAATATATGCATAGCATAATTACTCAATGTCGGTTGAATACGAAACATGAAGACCATCTTTATCATAAATAAAGCGCCCTCAATTGAATTGATAACGACTCCATCACGTGACGCCCTCATCTGAGTAACTATGTTTGAAAGACAGGCAGTTGT
Source organism: Dreissena polymorpha (assembly GCF_020536995.1). Lineage (NCBI taxonomy): Eukaryota > Metazoa > Mollusca > Bivalvia > Myida > Dreissenidae > Dreissena > Dreissena polymorpha. Next base: position 10,123,446 of record NC_068356.1, read on the forward strand.
CGTATCGACACACGATGATAGCGTAGCGGTTGTGAAAAATTGATGCAAAAATGACTGATTAGAAATGTGCTAAAATGGAAATCAAATAACAATCTAACTTGTTTTTCGTACCGTTGAAATGTTCTGAAGTTATTCACTACATTATTGTATTAATTTGAACAAAGTTGTGTTAATTATAACGCAGACAAAACATAAACTACTAAACGAATAACCAAACTTATCAAACAAAGATAAATATGTATACATATACTTAGAATGGCATTACATAGGAACTTCATTATCAAACAAGTAAAACGTTTTGTAAAAATATTATTGTGTTCAGTTGGATAAAGAAGTTTGCAAGAACTAGTATTGACGTAACAGGAACCGTGAAAGAAGTTATGGCGCAAGCACTCGGATTGTTGCTCATACTTGTTTGTTGGTTTACTGATCTAATAACTGTCGAAATGGTGAAAGATAAAAACATCCGTGAGTAAATTATATCAGTTGCCATAAAAAGAATAAAAACATATTAATAATAATTTTTGATATTAGATATATGTTGTATATACTTCCAGGAAGCTTATAACATATTTTGTTTCAACATATTTAACTTTATTTTATGCTTTCCGGTGGTTTATATAGAAATATCAATGAATTAAAACTGATAATTTCACTGTTTCAAACAGTTAAAATAAACGGTGAAAATTATCGATAGTTTTCACTGTTTACTGTTAAAAGACGTCATTTTTTACGAAATGACGTCATTATCCCAGAGAAATTCTTTATTTAAACTCTTTAACAATGTATATAAACTGTGACAAAAAGCAGAAAATAAGAAGAAAAATTGGATTCGGTGGAATATCGATTTTAATTCACTCGTGATCATAGAATCGATAATGCACCGAATCCAACAAATATCCTCCATTTTTGTAAGAGATAATAACGTTTTCGCAACAAAATGAAACATATTTAGTTTAAACCTATTTATTTTAGCTCGATTGCATCGAAATACCAAGGCTTATTAGACGCTCTCGAGTCGGTTTCCTGGGCCTAGAACCAGTACTTGGAGTCTTTGAGGGAGATCTAAAGAACGCTCCCACGGTGGTGATCGAACCCGTGTTCTCCCGGTCGCTAGGCGGACACCAAATCCATTACACCACGGCGACCTGAAACATATTTACATGTGCATATTGAGAAAGTATTTTTATTGCTCTATCACGGTAAATTAGTATGTCTGTATCCTATTATGTATATAATTATAAAAACAAAAACATGTACACCAATAATAAAAATCAAAGCATCAGCCATTTTATGTAGAGCCTTATATACACTCACAAATTACACATTTATAATAAACGGACCATATCGAACGAAAATATTAAAATTAATAACAAAACCACTACATTAATGTGCTGTGTGTACACGATTTGATCCATGCTATGTGTATTTACTTTCTTCACACATTTGTGTGTGTGTGTCAAAACACCAGACGACGTCCTTGAGTATTAAGAAAGTCATGCAGATGAGGAAAATTATTGATTAGTCACCAGCTTAGGGCGATTGTAATACTTTAATCTAGGCATTTATTCTTCAGATGTTCTCTGTTGTTTAAACGTTTCTTATCTCAACAAGCAAAAAGGTCTTGCGCTGTGTCCTTTGTTTTCATTTAAATAAAACTTGTCCTTATCGCAAAAATCATTATGCGCTTCATAAAGTTGGTTTGAAGATGTTAATACGCCAATCTCATTTAATGAAAACTATCACAAAGAAAACATACCGTGTTCAGAACTAAGAAAACGTTTGCTTCCTGATGAAATATCTTAATCCTGACTGAATCAGAAACTGTGTAGTTGAAGAATGCTTGTTTATATTTCGTTCGATTTACGTTGCTTATTTCATTAACAAAATAATTGTAGTTCATTGCCCTATTGTAATCAGCAATACGCCTTAAGCAACAGTCAAATAAAGTCTATATCAAAACATACGAACCACGGAACAAATGCATTATACTGATTTAGATATATTGCCCTCATTTTAAAATTGTGCTTGTGGCATACAGAGAATGAAAAATATGTTGAACAATTCAATCAAGGTGTCAAAATTTGTATTGTAGCTGATAAAATTATATTATTTATTTGGTTGTAATAGTTAATTGAATTTGTGTTAGTAGTATCAATAAATGTGCAATTGGTACGGCTAAATATTACCCGTTAAATGATTGGTCTTAGCTATCTGCTTGTATCAACAAAGGAATGTGACAAATACTGGACCACGCTGTTAAGTGTCATCATTCATCAAAATATATTTACTGATTTGTTTAATGATTTTACTCGATGAATCGCTATTTAAATGAAGTACAAGTTGCCCCATTTATCGCTCTTGGTAATTATGTAATGAAGTTCAGAAGGTGGTCCTTCGTGTATGGATTCTGCTCATTATACCATTGGCTATAACATACATGTAATATATAATCATTTGAAGAAAAATAAAAACAATTCTACAATAAACGTGCAGTCTTTCTGATATATTTTGGAGCAATTTTAATATATGTTTAAATTTCACTGATGAGAGGAAGCCAAGAGGAATATACATTATTAACAGCTATTGTAAATGAAGGCATTTTTTAAAAGATATTTGGAACAAAACTGTACTATTTATAGTACGTGTAGACTACCTATTTGGGTGTTGTGTGATGCAGATTGACGTTGTGAAACAGCTACAAATATAAAGCGTCCGCGAGTATTGTACAGATCGGCGTGTATCGCCATGTAGGCATGCGCAAACCCACTGAATTTAAAGATATGATACAAATCATGTTAAGTCGTGAAGACAAATTTGTGTTTGAAATGAGGTCAATATACGAGGATAAATGATTAATCTGTTTTGTATATTCATACATGTCATTTCGTAGGCAAATTCGATTTTAAACATCGCCAGACAGTCTCGAACCCGTACACGCTGTTCTTTGCTTTGCAGGATATCCGTAATTGACACTTCCTGTTCAAAGATCAATACAGAATGGTGAACATCAAGGATCTTACAGTTAACAAAATGCAATATATGTCACTGTGTAATAAAGTTACATTTATACTGCACATAATACCAATCATGAAACTTATATGCAATAGAACAATAAAACAATCCACGAAATTTGTTCATAAACGAGATGCAAATAACCAAAACACATCCAAAAACAAATAATACCCTATATGCACAAACTAATCATCAAGAATAATACATATGAATACATAAGCGAAAACAATATTTGACGTCCATAAAGCGAGATTATACGATTTTTATTTGTGTTAAATTGTAATATATTGATTAAATATGTTACAATAACACAAAATAGGCAAACATTGTGACGAAGATATTTCGTACAAATTTCCCTACAATAACCGATGAATTCGTCTTTTCAGTACGTGTTTGTCGTCGTATGAATAGATATCGTTGCAGTAATTTAAAATGAACCGTTAAACTAAATTTAGATTCATATCGTACATGCATGATTTAGATGCTGGCGAATTCGACTGTACAGCCCTTTTCGATTTCAGAATTAAATATCTGGCTTATTTCGCATTTTCGACACATGTTCTTCTTATTTTTCATTTTAATTTATATTGAAATATATGTTTAATAAGTTTTTTTTACACATTTTGTATAAATTATTAAATATTTGACAAAATCGTATAGTCTCGCTTTAATTCAGAAAGAAAAATGATGGACATATTTATTATTAGAAATTTCCTAATTTTGAATTTTGTTACAATCCGATAACAGTACATGCTAGCATCTGCAAATGTAAAATGCTCCGACTATCCCGACTCGTGGCTCTTACTGCATTTATCATTTATCAAAGTACCGATAGTGATAATAGCGTACGAAATGTACACTATATAGGACAACATGAAAGGAAGATATCGTTCCTGAAAAATTGTGAAGGCCGTTGATGCTGACACATCTTCAACCTCGAAAATTAAAGGCATATTTAAAAAATGCTTTATCCTTAAATGTTTCAACCAATTTTGACAGAATGGCTATTGCACATTTATTTCTGCAAGCACATGATACCACAATGTTAAATGATCCGAGGATCATTTTATGGCAATAACATCATTTAATAAATCGTTTTAATAGCATGCTCGGTATTATATTTTCGAAATCTTTAAAAGGTAATTTCAACGGTTAATACGGTATTTGTTCAAATTTCGGTGTAACTTTATCAAAAATTGCTTTCAATTATTTTGCTTAAAATACATGTATGCGTATTTGAATTTACGAGTGAATAATTAGTTGCATTTGAGCTAAGCTGCAACTTACACATGCTTTTGTTTTCATCGATCTGTGATGCTTAATTAAAGTTCAACATGAACATTTTTTGAATAAAAGATGTATTTCAAAGATGAGTAACGGCTAGGCATATTTTGGAACAATGTCTAATTAGTGGACAAACGATAATTGCTGCTATTTTACGTTTCTTGTATAGTGGACTTATTTACATTCGCGTCTGTATTTTGATAACGCCCTGTAAATTTCATGCTGCCGATTTACAATGTTTCTGGACTGTTACACATAGGTGCGAACGACAAACGAATTATTGATTTGGTCAATTTAAAACTGGTCTTCAATGTTAGTTTCATGTTAACCTATATTGTTTGTTTTTGGCGACGTCTTAGAACGAGTCGAAGTTTTAAGTTAAAGTATGACAGGGATAGAAATTAAAGCAAGCATTCTTGTAAAATCTATAGCAATACAATTAATTAGCAAGTTTCATAATACCATTGATTTTAGAACTTTTTTTTTTAACGGAAGCATCAACCAAAAGCCGGTGTCACATTAAAAGTGTATGAACACATTGATGTGCTTTATTGTGTTTTTGACCTCGCAGTAACGCAATGCATTGCTTTACAATATCGTTTGCTAAAAGCGCATTCATGCATAATGTGAAATGTTTTATCCTAACGTCGTTGTAATCTTAAAATGGAGTATGCTTATCGATGATGCCTTACGAAGGAAAAAAAATCGAGATGACATCTAGGGCGTTGACCTCAAAGCGTAGAACAGATAACAACACGACCTTATTCTTAAGCAGGCTGATTTGAGATTAGATAGTTTTCATCTTGCATCGTCCAATTCTATTTAGAGTCCTAATCGACCAAACGATTTATGCAAGACAAAGTGTGTCACTTACAAGATAGAAATTCATGTGCAACAGTTAAAACCCTTCGTGCAAAGTGATGACAACATATCAGTCATTCAAGATATATGTATACGTCCGAGGCTTTCCTTCTTCACATGGTTGATGAATTTTGAAGTTTTATTCTGCGCATTTCTATCACATATCCGTTTCATTTAAGAATCTATAACATGCATATTGAAATTGTAAAGATGTCAAACGTTCCACACAAGGGACGAATTGCCATTTGTACAGGTTCAATATAAAGATATAATGATTAAACGTTCTAACAGATACGACAACGCACATGTATCGTAAAACATATTTTTTAAGTGAAGCGTTCGTGGTAAATATTTCTTTATGAGATAAATACTAATACTATTAAATGTAAATTGTACACACCGTACTTAGTATATACATGTTTTGTTTTCAACATTAAATGTACAAATATGTCAATTAGTTCCTTTAACCTTTGTTCTCCACTGATAACGACTCGATCACGAGACGCCGTCATCTGAGGTAAAATCGTTGATAGACATGTGTCTTGTCATAGACATGTTATGTAGAACGTCTGAAATAAAGGACCGATGGCAAAAGATGCGCCATGTTATGAATGCAAAAACAATCTTTGCAACTAACGCTACGTGATAAGATTGACTGTTGACAACCGAGTACTGTTTCGACAACTATTCGGTGTAAACTTTAGCATACACATTTTAATTTAGATTTTACGAGTTCATTTTGTTAAAACAGTTCGGGGAACATTTGTGAGTGGATTTGAACAAAACTGATATTTTTAATTGTAAAAAAACAGGGCACGCTCACTTATATATGCAGTAATCTACATACATACAAGTGACTCTACTTTGGAACATCAGCATCAGAAAAGATATACATTTTGTAGACATTATATTCTTTAAAGTTTGAAATAGAATTCAACTACACATAGTTATTGAAGTTGAAGTATAGTGAAAAAAGAAAACATGGCGAAAACATTTGGATTGTTTCTGATGTGTGTATGTCTGTTGACTATTCTAATAACTATCAACAAAGCGACCACTCAACAGTTTGGTGAGTATTTAAAGTATCAATATATTTATGCCATGCGGTCGATGAAAACTAACATTTTGTTGTAATTGCAGTTTATCTATGAGCTTCATTTGAGTTACGGAATTTCTTTTAACTGGTTTGAACACCTTATTCTTAGCATTGATCGTTCCAATGCGATGATCATAGCGTTAATATTTTTTTTACGCTATGATACGTTGAAAGTTGTGTTTTATATAATTTATTTTCCCGCACGGTATTGAAAATCGGTCAATTCCCTTAAATTGACAAGCAGCGGATGGAAAATAAAAAGTACTGTCCTGATAATGTGTTGTTTTAAATAGTTCTGTTTTTGAAATAAGCAGCTTTTGTATTTAAAAAAAACATCGACGAATACTGAAATCTAAGATTCGCACACTTTCAATTTAATAAATAAATAGTATGACATAAAGTCCAAGTGAATGTGTCTCCAGTTGATCGACAAGAAGTGTATTATCACATTCTAGCAACTTTGAGTTTAATCTAATAGAAGTAACTACATGTACGTCTTATAATTTTTATCCACAAAAGTCGTATTCTTATGAACTAACTTCATAAAACTGCATTTTTACCGCTTACGGGAAGGGAACCGTATTTTTATTGGTGACCGAAACGTGTTTTTTGTTGTTTGCGAGTTGCTGTGTCGAATGCATTGGGCAGTTGGGTGTTTATTTGCTGATGCGAAAAGAATCGCACATTTATGTATAGTTTAAAAAAAAACTCACATCACGATATTAACAACACACTGCGTGAATTATTTACAATATTTTTGTTCGTTTTTAATTGGTCTGAAAGTATTTCGAATTCCTGGTTATATTATACCTTGTTCATGAGATATTACGCACCTATTTTAATAGTATGCGTGACCATTTTAAATGAACACGTCTTATTTGGGAGAATGAACTATGAATGAATTATTTATTTGAACAGGTTAAATGAGTTCTTTCAAAACTGCGGGCTATTTCATTCTGTAGAGAGCTGGATTACAAAAAAATCATGGGATCGCGGGTTCAATTCCCTGCCCGGCAACATAACATATGTGGAGATAGGTCATGAACTATGAATATTTTTGCACATATTATTGGTTAACCAGCTATACCAGCCAAAGAGTGAGCTGGAAAACTGACCGCCTAAATTATATGACTGTTGAACTGTTGAAAACGGCAAAAACAATCAACTACACAAACAAAGTACATTAAATGTGATTGGATTATATATAAATATAATAATACGCCCTATAAATATTTAATAAAGTAGTTTATTAAAGGCGATACCATTTTATATGACTATCATCTAAAGCCTAATAAAAACTTCGATATAATTGGTTTTAAGAAGTTTATTATATATCATAACAGTATCTATGGCAGTGAAGATTTGACTGACAAATATAATGAATCTCATAGTTTATGATAGCCACCTGTCAAATTTATCAATGGAATGCGATACACATTTGACCACCGCATAACAAAGTCAGGGGTCATGAAGGGTCATCATAATATACCATCTGATAATTTTATCCACCAACGGAGGATCATTCTTTTAAGTTATCGAACTTTGTTATTGTGTTGGGTAGCTCTTCTCATATTAGATTCTACTTCATTCTGGTTTGTTTTAGGTATGATTCGCCATTCCGACTGCAAGTAAATATACTCTCGCAACCATGACAAAAAAGTACCATAATGCATATGTTGGCGTAAATAATTTGTGTTCGTAAATTAATTGCATGCTTGAGATTTTGCCTGCACAACAGACAGTAAAAATACGCTTTATTTAAATATAAATACATGTAAGCGGAGTTATTATGGGGTTTAAAGCTATAGAGTTTTCAATTATAATACTTTAAATAGAATATATGTTGAAGTATATTGGTGCACGTATGTTACTAAACACGTATTTTATTCTGCGCATGATAATATTATAGGCTTGGGCAAAGGTAAGGCAAAGGTACATACAGATATTCATGTTTTTGGATTGATATCCGTAAATTGAACTGTTTCCTAAAATTGAAATCAAATATAACCATATCTTGATACACTATTATACCTACACGTAATGAACTTATTATATTATCAGCCGCACTTTAAGTTTGCTAACCAAAATTCATCACTAAACGGCTTGAAACGTACATGCAATAGTCTAAACCTTTGCATCTATTCATAAATTAGACCATTCATGCAAATGACATTAAAACAGAACAGCAAACTATATACTTGAATATAGCAACCGAATTTATGAATATAACAACACAAACAAATCATTATTAGTGTTAAGTTAAACACTATTTAGAATATGGCGACAGCAATAACAAAAAAAAGTTATTGAGTCAATTTGCTGGGAAAAATTGCAACATTTAGAAAGATCCACGCTACATGCGGTTGCCATTTTCTTTAAACATAAAACACTTAACTTTTTTTACCAGCTAAAACCAGGAAGAAACAAATGTTCATAAATAATTACCAATTATATATCATGATACGTATTACTGTAATCAGATTATACTATCAGCATACACAACATGTTTTGACTATCTCGATTCGTGCTACCATGTTTCATTTATCTTACCAAAACTCCGGTACACTTATTAGTGGACTGAATGCGAGTATTTATGACCACCTAAAAGGACGACTCTTCTTACGATCATTCTAAGACACTTTAAACCTCGTCACAAGCAAACGTTGATACTGAATATGATAGACATATTTTAAACAAAGATTACTTCGTGACTTTAACTGTTTTGAACTGACACAATGAAAGGACTATTGTTCATTAGGCTTTTCACAAATAAGATACTACAATTTTATACATGTTTTGATAGCATTTTGTGATTAAAACACTGCAAGTGAAATTGCTATTGTAAACATTGCATTTATCCTACGATAAGCATTACTGACTTGATATAACTTTAAAGCCACCTTAGACCGAAAATACTCCAATACACCCTAAAAATAATCTGTTTTTTAATGATTTTTTTTATTAATATTTATTTAAATGAACAAGGTTTTGTTTGTATACAATACATTTTATTTTAGGTTCGAAAACGCTTGGTGCAAATGTATAGTGCACATGCGCCTCATATTATTCATACTATTGTAAGCATCAGTATTCAATCGAGTAATGCAAGTGTTGTATTTTCACCAGGTTCAGGTTGCTGCAGAGTTGTTTTTTAGCGATTGTGTACGGGCTTGCAATGTGTTCAAAAGTCTCATTATTTGTATGCAATTTCGATCTGATGCTATCTGCTTCACAACAAAGCACGGATCTTTAAATGCAGAATCCGTGACAACGTTATCAATAAGTTCTCATTAAATCAAAATATTTTTAACCAAAAATATCTCCGGAAATCTTAAATATTTCCCATATCATTCAATCTTGATGCCATCGTCGTGCAATTATTAATGCTATAAAACTGGTTAAACAAACATAGAACAAATCAATATGGTTCTGAAAGATTGATACATCGGAACGATATTGCTAGGCCCCAATAAATGTCTTTTTAGGATTTTTAATCGGTTCCTTTATTCAATAAACCTGAACGAATTATTTATTTCAGTGGTGCGTATCACCGTGGGTAAATGATTCTTTATTATCGGTACATCATACAGAAGATTATAGATTACCAAAAGATTAAGTAAACAGATAAGCAAACGTTTGGATATTGACAACTGCATCTTATTTCATACTTTCCAAATTATATTTGACCTGCAACATAGTAAAACGAGTCCAAACCAACGCGTCAACTTACGCATTTATACATCAATAACCCTGAAGCAATGATTGATTTTTGGACCGTGTATCGTCTTCAGTTCATCAACATTCTTCTCCGTCATGTTTATGATTATCAAGTTGTTTGATCAGAAAATAAATACTTTCATTACGTCTAAAAATAAAGGATCTGCGCCACGACTGTGGTATTTTGTTTAGTTTTATCTCACCTCAAATAGAGCTGTATTAGAAGTCGTTAAAACCCTCACGCTGCAGGGGTATGAAATGAACATAAATTTGTAATTTACAGATTCGAAATGATCCTTACAATTTTAAAGTAGACACAGTGCATGATTTGTTATATAAGGGTGTTCAATGCTTTGTATTCAAAATGCAAAATAACACGCAACTCACCAAAGAATTTGATTTTAAAGCATTTCATGTTTAGAAATCTTTTACACGATGCAACGAGTTTGTAATATTTTACTTTTTATTGTACTAGAAATATTCTACTTTTTAAATTAAATCATCAATGAAGGGGTTTGTTGACTTGTGCACATAATTAAATGCAATAGATCATGGTTTCGATTGCAAAGTAAACGTAAAAGAACAAACTATATATGTTTGACCAAAGTCGTCTAATGTTTTACTACGTCCATTAATTCTGTTGGTGCAGAGTATATAAATTAAAACCTATATGTTCTCTCATCAATTTTTGATACGAAAAACAACCAAAAAGCTTTGGTGTGATCCTTTAAGTGACATCAAAATCTAATGAGATTGGTCAAAGTGGTATGCATGCTCATAAATGGTTAATCATACAAACTTGCACGTTGGATTATGGTCTCTATAAATGAATATCAATATAAGGATGTTTCCACTTTGTAAGCATGTTAAAAGTACATCAAATAAGGGCAGACCTATTATAAGCTCAAATTGGCATGATATATGTTCTTGTTGAAATTAATATAGAATGGATCGACCTTATAGAATCATAAATGCAAATCATATCATATAATAACAAATTAATTTTGTATAAGGTCACAAATGCATGTTAGATAGTCTTAATTAATCTTTATAAGGATGATTTACTTGATATATTGATCATGTAAGTCCTATATAACTTTACGTAAGGTTACATCGGCATGCTCTAATGTCTTGTTGAATCTCTAAAAGAAAGTTCTTATTTAAAATATCTTTAAATTACTTCGTAACATGAAAAATTCGACTTAATATATTTACTTTATATTGACATAATGACCTTAAATATTGTGTATAAGTGTACTCAATAATCTAGATTGTGTACGTATGTAACAGTCAACACTTTCCATTTATGAATAAAAGTAAACTCATAAAATTAGTGTCGCTTTTTCAAATTAAAAACTACATGAAGCGCAACTGGCACATTTCAATCCGTTTTTAACATTGTGTTGTTGAATTATTTGCAGATAACACGAACTCAATTAAATATGTTGCTGTACTGCACATGTTATTGTATTTTTGAACTTAAATAGAGTAATTTATTAATTTACCATTAAGATTGCTTACAGCCCCTGCGTGCACAATGTGTAGCGTTTTTAAACTAAGGTGTTTGTAATCTCTATATAGAACGGGCCATGTAATCGACTGTGCACAGTAAAGAAATTATATCCCATCTGATATATTGATGGCGAACAGCTGATAACAAGAACGATCTCATTCAGACGCAGTCTGATTTGAGGATGAAAGGCTAAATTGTTTTCGTCTATCAACGTTCTTTCTAACAAGTTCTATCGGTCATATGATTGCAATAAATTGAGTGCCTTTTACAAGGAAGATGTACAACCATTAAGAAAATCGTGAACAATAAAGTGAACGTATATGTTTTGAAAGTACATGACCTTTATTCTGTCATCCAAATAAGCTCGTGTCTGCATACCACATGCGTTTTGTAGTGAAATATTATACATCGAATATCAATCGAAAGTTCATTCTCAACCATTATTAATGGTGGATGTTTAATTGGCTCGGAATTTCAACTGAGTTGTGGTGCCATCATCATCATCATCATCATCATCATCATCACCACCACCACCACCACCACCACCACCACCACCATCATCATCATCATCATCATCATCATCATCATCATCATCATCATCATCATCATCATCATCATCATCATCATCATCATCAGTTGTTGTTGCCGTCTTCTTTGTTGCCGACGCATTCTTAGTCGTCGATATTATGACATTAAAAATAACAATAATAATTAAAAAAATAAAATAATCATCATCATAATCCCCATCATCAATAAATATTGATAAAGTTTCATATCATGATATTAATCTGCATGTTTCCGACTTCTGCACAGATCATGCGAATACGTATAAGCATGTTGCTACTTTATATTTCCATAGCCATCATGCTTGCTAAAGTGCATACATACTGGGAAACGTTTTATTTTTAATTGTTTGTAATCTCAAAATGGAACATTCGACAAGACGCGGCTGTATGGTGTGACAAAATTCGATAGCTTATCTTAGGCGTTGACGTTTACCTATTTTATCAGGACGATCTAATTCAAACGCAGTCTGATTTGATAATAAAGACGACGTTTTCATCTCTGTACTTCCTATAACAGTAAGTTTTAATCGTCATTAAATGGTGTTTGACTATGTCAATTACCCGGAAGAAATAATTTTACCAACATTAAAACATCGTGAACAATGCAGATAAAGTATCTATCTGATATCTAAGATATACGTGATTGTTTTTTGCTTTTCTGTGGTTTATAGAGAAATTTAAGGGAAATAAAACTGATATTTCACTGTTTCAAACAGTGAAAAATAACAGTGCAAATTAGCGATATTTTTCACTGTTTAACTGTGAAATGACGTCATTTTTACCAGCGAAATTCTCCGGTTAAACTCTTTTACAGTGTAAATAAACGGTGAGAAAAACATAAAATAAAAATAAAATTTGTTGAATTCGGCGGAATGTTGATTTTAATTCACTTGTGAAAATATTATTTTCTATGATCACTCGTGAAATACAATCGATATTCCACCGAATCCAACAAAATATCCTCTCTTTATTATTATTATTACAAAAGAAAAACGTAATCGAATATCATCTACGTGGTTATTCTCAACCATTAGAAATTCGTTTTTACGTAGTCGCTGATATTTACCGCGGAATAAAAACTGCATTTTTGTTCAAAATACCATGTACCGCACAACCCAAAATTTAACGTAAACAACTCTGTAATTTAAAGGGGCCTTTTCACAGATTGTGGCATTTTTTAACTTATTCATTAAATGCTTTATATCGATAAATGTAAACATTGGATCGTAAAAGCTCCAGTAAAAAATCAAGAATAAAATTAAAAAAAGGAAAAGAACATTGCCCGGATCAGGTTTCGAACCAGTGACCCCTGGAGTCCTGCCAGAGTCCTGAAGTAAAAACGCTTTAGCCTACTGAGCTATTCCGCCGAGTACATACACTTGAAGTATTTTATACCTTATATAAGCAATCTTCGTAGTTTCACAAAATTTAACGACAAAAACAGAACTCTCCAAATTATTCAATCGTTTCGCGTTGCAACGCTTTATAATTTTTAGGTTTTAAAATCGTCAAAAGATGCATATAATGGCTATATTAGACCATGGTAAATGTTCAGTATTACTGTTTCCTCACAAATATCATAACTAAAACGAAAATTTGCGAATCTGAAACAACTTTTTTCTATTTTGTCAATTTACCAAAGCGTGAAAAGATCCCTTTAAGCCTCTCCGAAGTTTGCATGACAGCGGCATATTTAGACAGCGAAGCATGCATCATGACGGACAAAAAGTTGTATTTGAACCGTGAATCCTGCGTTCACAAAGACCTTATTGGGTACCGCCTAAAATTGGCGTCTATGGTCGCGCTTTTATTATAAAAATTCAATTTAAGCACAAGCATGTCTTAATTTTTATGATAGTCACTCATATTAATTGATTTTACTGGATGAATCGCAACTTAAATGTGGAATGAAGTTCAAATTGTCCTTGTAATCGGTCGTGGTAAATGTTAAACGCATTTAAAAAGGTGCTTCTTCAGGTACACTTCACGCTAGCATATCATTGAATATTAAGAATACGAGTCAATTAACGGTCGTTAAAAAAGAAAATGTTACAATAAACGTTCGATCTTTCTTCTCGAGTTTGGAGTAATGTTAATAATTTGTTAATTCCACTAATGATCTTTTGTTTTCAACAAAACTAGCAGTTTAAGCACAAAACACTAATCGTAATAGAAGGTATTTAAGAGAAAATTAGGAACATACTGTACACTTATATCAGTACATGTTTACTAGCGTTTAGCATCTCGTGATGAAGATTAACGTTGTAATATATAGCATTTTTTATTTACATTTAGATCAATTCATAAAGAAATCTTTTTATTAGAATGTTATGTTAATTTACACACATAATCGAATTAAAAAAACTGTGAGTATTTGGATACATGAAGCTTTATGTTCCCGATACAGTGCAATACGGTTGCAACTTTAATGTTTTTATTTAAAAAAATCTTCTTTTTTTGATTAACATATGATGGTGGCAAGAAAAAGCTTCTCAAATAAATAGTCATTGCTTTCATATAAGAAAAGTTAATTACATGTATATAGATAATTCTCAATCATCGTGCCAATTGCATTTACATGATAAATAATTCTATATTGATTTCGACCCGACAATAGCAACACACAATCCCCTGAAAACGGTCATGTTTACAGGTAAAGAATACAAAGATTAGCTTCGGTCAAACAAAGAAGGTTTATGTAAAGTTACTGTGCCAAAAACGACTGTTTTAAAGACATTCAAACTATGAAAAGAACAAAGAAATATAGCAATGGAAGTATTAATAACACTCAACTAACACTAAACTTATAAATATCATTCAACCATAATTTAATCATCGTAACAGGAATCAAACTCGTAAAATAATATTTGAGTATATCAGTTAGATTACACAATACTTTAAGATCCATTTGCAGACTACACGTTGGCTGTCATAGCTGAAGTCCATAGCTGAAAAATAATTTGAAAAAAACAACTACATTGAAGAACAATTGATTTCTGAGGCATGCGGTGACCTCGGCGCAAACAATTACCTTAACGGCAGAATATGTTCATGTTACCAAACTATAATGTGTAGAGCTATAAACAAACGATCGTAATGAATATGTAAATAGTTCCAACATAATATTGAAAGATAACAATAATTATCAACTGCAAAGCAGAATTTCTCTGCATGTGTGTATATATACACCCCAAACTAACTTGTCAAATGACATGTTATTTGCCAATAATATATGTAATTCTCAACAAATGATTGTTAGTTGTGTCGCGATTTGTCTTCGGTGTATATAATTCTTCTCCGCCATCGTAATGATATGATAGGATCAATTTCATTTTACTTATATAAATTAAAACATCAACCCAACGATGTTGTCCGTATATTAACTCTAATCGATCTATTCTCACCTACTTGACATATTGATGATAACAAATTAACAACTCAAAGATACAGATGAATCTAATGGCCAAAACTTTAAAGATACAATTTTCTCCTGACATTTGTCTTGTTTGGTTAGTTTCGTATTTGCTTAACCAGAACATCAATGAAACATTTGAAGACGTGTACATAGTTCAATCACACAAATTATCATAACGACTACTTTGTAAACGTCCTAGTCTATAGAAATACTTATTTTATATAACGCTCATAACAAATTATATGATTTTACCGAATGCAACATGATGCCCTGATAAGATGTCAATTTTACGACACACCTTGTATCTGACATATTGTTAGACTTTTACCATTGTTTTTACCAAAACAGTTGGATTTATTTAATCCGTTCGTTTGGTCATATGAAATTGTTTTAATTTATTTGCCGACATTGTCCTAGCACGTTGAATTTCTAGAAATATTATAAGCGTCAATATTTAAAGACAAACTACAACAATTACGGACCTTCGAAATCTGTAAATATATTTGTTGTTCTTTTATCAAAATGTCTGCGATAAACTTCCCAATAAGTCACAATGGTTGTACGCGTTGGCCTAATGAAATGTGTTTTGGGGTATACTGTGTTGGGTAAAAAAGGGGCCTTTGTGTTGAAAAATACTTAAATGATGGCAAAATGTAATTACTAGATCATGTTGTCATCTGGAGATGCCGCGAAGTCCTTCATTTACTAAATCAGCACTGTATCTGTCGACCCTTTCTTAAGCTTCAGAAAATAATTAGACCCAGGTGATCGTATTAACGAGCTTAAACATAAGCTGACAACCATGTTTAATGGTGTAAATAATAATTATTGTAAATTGCAAATTGTGTAAGATGATGTGATTTATAAAGTTTGACTCAATATTTTTGTTCTTAACGGTTTTAAAAATATCCGATCATCGTTTGCTCTACTGTATTCCCCGAAGAAAATGTAAACATTTATTTAAAAAAATGTATAACGATTTTAATGATGTGTTGTTGTTCTTAAAGCATCAAGCGAGTTGTATTTAAGCTAGGCTTATTGGCATGAAATACCTTGTTTATTGAGCGATTTGGTTTTTACCGTTTTAAAAAGTAAATACAAATATGGCTGGAAATTTCATTTAATTATATAAAAGAATAGGAACACACACCGATTCCTTACATTATAAAGCATTATGCGCGGATGGACCTTCTAAACTTCGACGAACACAAACGCACGCACACACAGGCACACACAATATTGAAATGATGGGTTAACCTCCGTTAATTTATGTTATTTCAGGGACAACTACCGAACTCTGTGCACAATTTCTTACCGATACGAATCTCATTTCGCTTATCACCGCAAAGAAGGATGCAGCCACCCCGTGCGCATGCGCGGAGTATGATATGACGCAGGACGCCATGTTTGAAAAGGTCGAAAATTGCTATGGAGAATGGCTGTTCAATGATGGCGTCAAGCAGAAATGCTGTTACAGGTACAGACTACCGATACACTAAATACGTACTGCGAAGTTATATCTCATTTCAAATAATGTTATTTTTTCTAAATTGTTTTAGGTAAAATATACTTTCTTTGTTGTCTTACAATACACCATAATACCTATGTATGCAATGAAATGTGTCGTGATGACATAAACTCGTTTTTCGGCATAGCTGTTTTGCAAAACGTTTCACGTTAGATGATCTATACATAACGCCAACAGACCAAAATGAATACACTTCATTCATTCCATTGGCTTATTTGAGCATAATCGCCCGGAACATTAGCAACATCACCACGTCTTTGTAGTAAACGACGTAACACTGTTTACTGTAGGGAAATGCGGACTACTTTCTTTTGTGTATACGAAACATTGAAACACATTTTTGTTGGACAAGTGACAATACGCATCACCGTTAAGTTCCATCCCAAGGCTTTAAAGTTCAGTGCTGGGTCCGTAAATCATCAGGGAACGACGAAATGTACAATCAATAAACGCCTTATGTTGATAGCACAGAATTGCTTTCAATATATCAAACAAACAATAATTTTAGAAAAAGAAATTAATAAACACCTATCGGTAAATGCAAATTGTTTTGTATCGTGGGGTAAATCCACTTAAATAGAATTATTTCAATGATAGAAGAGACATCGTTTAGTTTTCTAGCCACACATGTGTGAAGTAAGCGGTATGTCTGTCTGAATATCTTTCCTGCAAGCCAAAATAGGCTACCGACCTTTGCCAGTTTGCTTTAAATGACACAGTTCAACAAAAGTAAAATTTCACCCTTTATTTTAAAGTCTGAATATACGCCGAATATATTTTTTAAAGATATTTTTTGATGATTGAGAAATAAGTGATTTGTTGATCATAATTGCAACTGATGTATTAGGTATTGTCAATTCTAAACATGCTTTAAACGGCATAAATACTACCGATCCATTTCACGATAAAATGAAGCATGTATGCAGGGTATTTCGTTTAGTTAGCATAGTATTCCTTTTCAGGCATATTCAAACATAAGTGTGTTCATGTGTGTCAAAATAAACGGGTAAACACCGTAGAGTCGAAAGGGCTTATTCATTTAAAAGAAATATAAATATAAACTGGCTTACCGGGTGAAAATATCCGCTACTCCTTCACGAAAAACACAAAAACGTGGTTTAGTTTAGTTCCAACTAACCTCACTTAAACCCGGCAAGCTCCCGATTACACATGTCCCCCTGGTATGTATCAATCTATGAACTAATCGATAATTTTTGAAAATCGTTAGCATGTTGATAATCTTTTTGTACTTCAAAACGTCAATATTGAAGAATTAAAATTACCTATATGCTCATATACTGTATATATCTTTCCTGGCGTGCAACAGAAATGGCAAGTTGCTGGCTGGATACCCTGATGGCGGGTTTGTTATTCTGGATGGAATGAAAACGTCCATGGATGTAGTTCGCAACGTTTGTTGTCATGGTAATAACCGGTCTACTTGCGCGGCTTTTTACGACATTAACCAGTCGGACGATTGTACAAGATATGGAAATATTGTTTCAGGTATGTTAAGTATGTAAAACACAAACAACTGAACATAGTTCTGGAGTACTACATACCGATACGAAGCCATTTAAATTTGTTTTGTCAAGTTATCCTGATACAATGTTTGGGAAAGAACTATTCGGTTTAGTGTAGCTAACATGTTCAACGATTTAAATTGCAGAATGTTAACATGTCAATTTAATCTCAGTGTTATAGTTTGTCAGAGGTTTTAACTGACAAATGACTTGGAACTTATTGTACAGTTGTGTTTATAAAGTTCTGTCCTTTAAATCAAAAATAAAGATTTGCTTATAGCATTGAATATATATTTTCAGCTCTGTCTTGGGGTGACCCGCTTATTCAGACAGTTGGAAGTCCATCATATAACTACTCTTTCAACGGTCACGGGGAATATATTTTTCTAAAATCATCCAAAGGGTAATTTTTTTTTATGCTCAAGCTCATTGATGCATTTAGCGGTATATTTGTATTTAATCAATCTTATCCATTAAATATACTATTCGCGGAAAATATCTTTAAAAATATCGTAATAATGCCCATCTATCAATTTGTTCGTATCGTTTGCTGCTAACAATTGTGCCATATAGGTTCATCTCATTCATATCATTCACGTCAATATATGGGGACCTGTATATGACTTGACTTACAATTCTGAAAAACTTAAATCTAAGTCTTCATGTGTCGTTATTAAGTGCAACACATTTTGAAATAAAGGAAATTGTACTATATATATTTCTTTTAATGTTGACGTTCCTCCATATAGTAGTTTCATCAAATGTGCTGCTCAGCAATAGAACAGAGACATTTTAACGTTTAAGTCGGTTATGCACATATACACAATGTTGCCCATGTTTTAACCGCTATCAAAGCGATACAATAGAAAGCTGGGAGCGAATGCAATATGTTCTGGCGAATGGTGTTATTAGACATTTTGAAAATCGGCTGAATGCATGTATTAAAACGTTTAATTTGTTTTCATTTTTTTAAATGAATGTTCAGTGATGTTTCTGTGGTTTCGCGTTACAAAATGCTTTCAAATAATAAAAGAACTCAAATAGGTTCCTAAAAATACGCCTATATATACAATAAAACAAAGATAAACATAAACGATCATACCTTAAACGACTATTGACATTTCACAAATTTGACGGATTCGTTAAACTTATTTACTTTAGACATTTTTATATATAGACAAGACGGATAATCTTATGTGAATTATTGAGAATAAGCTTGCCTGACATTTCCACCATCGGCAGAAATTTTAGGCAATTTTAAAGCAATAAAGTGGCTTTTTGCTGAAAGATGAATATAACATGCACATTTATTTGTATTTAAAGGCTAGAAATACAAGCCCGTACAGACTATCTTGTACCTGGAAACAACGACTCAACAATATTCACTGCGTTTGCATTTACGGTAATACTTTACTGCGTGTCATATGTCAGCTGTGAATCAATTTGATGGGAACCATGCTTTCATTAAGAACACTCATCAAAAGAAACAGTTTAAACTATCAGTAACAGTAACACGTTACTTCTAGTACTATGAGGTAAAGTACTTTTTATGAGATATGAGGTAAGATACTCAGTGTTTTAACATATTTGCATTCTTTTTAGAACGTCTATATCAACGAGACACTTCAGGTTTTATTCAACAGACCGGGAAACCTTATAGATCTTTATCTCAATAATGGGGTATTATTTGCCAAATCAGGCTCTTGTACAGAGCACACGCACCAGACATCCGGTTTCTCGATTGTTTGTTTACCGAATGGATTCAAAATTATACCGACGCTATTATTAAACGGCTTGAATGCGGTAAGTAAAGAAATTACGTTCATGTATAACAGTTTGATAGACCATATACACAATCTGAGTAAGCGCCAACTTGTTTTGCTCTTATTAACTTATTAATCTCCGATCGCTTTTACATTTAGATTTTAAAACAAGAACATTTAGCCAATAAAGCATTTTTCGGATTGATATCCATGAATCAATTGTTATATTGAAATGCCATTAACCGAGATAGAAACTTTTCAGGTGAAACTTCGATGCGCTGTAGACATTTCTGTTCTTGTTTAAGAAAAACTCTTTGCTATATCTACCGTATTTTTGTACATTGTTTAACATGCATAAACTTAACACGAGTTTGTAACCTCGTGTAACGCAGGATGTCACCACGAATGGAAAATTCATGAGTATAGAAATAAAAGAGTCGTCGAAGCAGGTTAATATGACTGGTCTAGCAGGCAACGTTAAAGACGGAAAATACTGTTTTCCAAATGGCTCTTCAATACCGACCAATTCCAGTGAACGCGATGTTTTTGAATACGGCGATGCATGTAAGTTTGTTAACACTTGATGCCGGTTTATTGGTTAATAGTTATTTCAAAATATCCTCCAAATTAATTAAGTGACTTATAAAGGGTCAGCATTCTAACAATTCGATTGCGTTTGAAATGATAGTTTATGCAGTTAACAAAATGAAACTCGTGTAATTGTGTACGTTGTTACATGTAGATAAGACTTAGTTATTCACTCAACGGTTTGAGGTTCCGATGCGCAAACCTAAACGCGTTTAATGGTTACCTAATAACCAATACGTACACGTCAATAATATCCATCTCAACACGAATGAATGTGCACCTATAGATAAAATGTTATGAAGGAGAACTGTATAAATATAAGTTCTGCTTTGTATTCTCAAAAACATACACATGTATATTTCCGTAACATGTACACATATCAAAATGACAACATGACGTCATCCTTTTTGAAAAGAATAAACATAATAGGAAAGTAAATGCAAATAAAGGGCGTAATTCTGAACTTACTAATAATAGGCATAGAATATGTATGTGATTAAACTTTGCTACAAGAATGTATAACCAGTGCATGCGTTTAACTCCGCGCGTTTCACAGAGTAACTCTCTTTTATATTCCCTTTTGTCTTTTAAATATTGGTCAAATGACGTTGAATAATATATTTACAATGTACATATTCTGTGGCGGCTTTTACAATAGAGTCTGAATCTAAGCACAACAAGAATGTCAAGTAAATTCATCATTATCGCAACACTACATGAGTTTGTGCCGTTATCAGTTCAACAAGACACGATGGGGTTAGTAACATGTTTTACTAATAATGTGTTTCAGGGTCTTTAACACGATGGAACAACTCATCGCTTTTTAATTACACTTTATCTGCTGGTGACTTCAGCTACCACAACACATTTTCGAGACCCAGATTCCTTGAAGATCTACTTAACAACTTAACAGCCTTATTTGGCAATTGCAACAATACTATAAATATAACTTCAATAAATGCGACATGCAGAAACTCCTGGGAGGACATGTTAAACAAACAGTGCCTGTTAATAATTGCGAGGACCTGCAACATATCTTTCGGCGAAGACATTCAAAAGGAAACAGAGAGACAGCATATGGACTTCATTAGAAAAAGTAAGATAAACTTCTATGAAGATGTAGCATATTTTTAAAGGGGCCTTTTCAGGGATTTTGGCATGTATTGAAGTTTGTCATTTAATGCTTTATAATGATAAATACAAAATTAGATCTAAAAAGTTCCAGTAAAAAAAACAAGAATAAAAAAAAGAAACAAAACAAAGCAACCTTTAACCGGGCTGGAACCACTGACCCCTGTAGCACTGGAGTAAAATCTATCGCTTAGACCACTCGCCCATCCATGCTAATGCAATGAGAAACGTATTTTAAAATTTATATAATCAATCCTCGTAGTATCACAAAATATAACGACAACATCAGAACACTCCAAATAATTCAATCTTTCGCGTTGCAACGCTTCATAATTTTGAGGTTTTTAAATCGTCAAACGATGCATATAATGGATATTTTAGAGCATGGTAAATGTTCAGAATGACAGTTTTTTCATAAATATCATAACTACAACGAAAATTTGCGAATCTGAAACAGTGTTTTTTATTTTGTCAATTAACCAAAACTTTAAAATGCCCCTTTAAAATCAAAACAAGCAGGTAGGTTATTTTATTGATTTTGTGCGAATTGACATTCTTTATAGCGTGTATTCATAAACGGTTTGGAAGATTCAACTTTTAAGTCAGCGAGTAGCAATGGCAATAAATGGTTCTTTGGTTTGTATATTATCCGTTCTTATGATCATTTCGGTCGTTTAAACATATGTAATTGATGAAGAAATTAAATTTCGGCGTTGAATAATTGGCATATTGATATATCAAGCGTAATATATATATAACGGAATACACATCTTATTCCACACATAGTTAAAAGCAGTTCTTTGGCTGATTTACACGTACTATTTCTTATTTTTGTAGACAATAAACCACCCAGTTTTAAGAATGCAATGCCGAACGCAACCGATATGTTATTTAATGGCAATACCTCCTGGACTATCAATCTGAGGGAGATGGTAGTCGATGACAATCTGTATGATCTAAGATTTGAAGTGGATCCCTGGCTGGATGGCGAAATGAATATAAGCGGTTTGTCGAATGTCTTTTTTTGGGACGAATCTTGCTTGCCATGCATCATATTTGCTTTAATTAAGACTTATAACTGTAAGATTCCATATTCGCTTGTGATCATCATCATCATCATCATCATCATCATCATCATCATCATCATCATCATCATCATCATCATCATCATCATCATCACTTAACAGATTAAAATATTCAGCTATTTTTTATATCATCATCATCATCATCATCATCATCATCATCATCATCATCATCATCATCATCATCATCATCATCATCATCATCATAATCATCATCATCATCATCATCATCATCATCATCATCATCATCATCATCATCATCATCATCATCATCATCATCATCGTCATCGTCATCGTCATCATCATCATCATCATCATCATCATCATCATCATCATCATCATCATCATCATCATCATCATCTTCATCATCTTCATCATCACCACCACCACCATCATCATCATGATCATCATCATGGTCATCATCATGATCATCATGATCATCATGATCATCATGATCATCAAGATCATGATCATCATCATCATGATCATCATCATCATGATCATGATCATCATCATGATCATGATCATCATCCTCATGATCATCATGATAATCATCATCATCATCATCATCATCATCATCATCATCATCATCATCATCATCATCATCATCGTCATCATCATCATCATCATCATCATCATCATCATCATCATCATCATCATCATCATCATCATCATCATCAAGAAACGCGTTAACTTTAGAATGCTCTGAATGGTCATTTTTTATATTGTGTGTCTTACAGCTGATGGGGAATTCACATGGAAAGTTGGAACAGCCTTACGAAACATCATCGAGCGAGCACTTCACATTGCCGTTTTTGACACATTTAATTTAACGAATTCGCACATAATCAATTTCCGATACTGTGGTTGTGAGAGACCAAATGAGTGTAACTTCCAGAGCGAAACAGCTGGTAAGTTATGTGTCGATTATAGGAGTGTTTTGTAAGAAGACATTGCAGAAAGTCGTAGTCGTATTTGAAGTAGTACTAGTTTTAGTAAAGTAAGTAAAAGTAGATGCAGTACTAGTAGTAGCAGTTGCAGAAGTAGTAGTAAGGGTAGTAGTAGTAGTAGTAGTAGTAGTAGTAGTAGTAGTAGTAGTAGTAGTAGTAGTAGTAGTAGTAGTAGTAGTAGTAGTAGTAGTAGTAGTAGTACTATGCGCTCAACATATTGTAAATTGCTTAACAAATGTGGCTTGAACTGACATTTTTTTTCAACATGAGGTACATAGGCGAAACTGAATTATTGATATTTGCCAATGGCACAACGTATAACGACATAAAATGAATTTCACGCTATATATAAGTAAAACCTTGTTCGACAAAGAAACACAATTTCCGTGTTGGATTATAAAAAAGTGCCTCAGATATAATACTTATCTAAGACCAAAAGAGAAATTACTTTTGCTAAGGTTTAAAAGAAAATTCTTGTGTTATTGTAAAATATTTGATGGTAATATTTTCAGCACACACTAAATAAGTAAAATTAGTAAAATTTGAATATTAGCAAACAATACGATGAATCTCAACCGAAATTCAAACAAAATGCACCCAAAATCAATCATTCACTTTAAACAACATGGAGATGCACGTAAAGGATACACCCCTTGATTTCAAGTGTGTTTTTTTTGCCAGGCAGTGAATGAGTGGAGAATGACAGTTAATGATAAGTTGCTCTAATCACCTTACTCGGGCATGGTGCCAAGTGTTTTGTGACCATTTTTCAAATTATGTAAATTATCTCTTTGTAAATGTAAGCCTCGATCTGTAATAGAAAATATTTAATATAATAAATTGCAATTAAATAATATTTTAAAATTTATCGATTCAAACACAAAACACTCTTGGCCCACTATAGCGATGATGGTGATAAGATGAGTCATATTGCAACATGTTGCGACGCTCAAACAATGTTAGCGCATAATAGAAATACACCATACAACATAATAAACTAAAAGCAAATGTGTTATTTAAAGAGTGTATTATCATTTAATACATTCTGTGGTAATATAAAACAGCAAGTGTATGTTTTATATAACCAGTCATCAAATAATCATACGATCTTACAGTTAAATTAACACGTGTCCTCGCTGTCTATGTATTAACTATGGGCTGATTTTTGTTGACATGTTTTAAACAAGCGATTCATTTTTATACTGCATTTATAAATTGCTTAATACGTAATCTTTTCAGTGTATAACCACGCAAATAAGAAATCTAAATGAACAACAACTTATTCGATGTAAATAGTATAATCCAATGCGTCAAAATATCAAAGTAAAATATTGCAATGTAAACGATTGGAAAAATACGACAAACAACTTGATTGATTATTAATAATACCAATTCTATTTTAAGCTAGTAATCCTAAACAAACACATGTAATAAAACTTCTTTACTGTCGACTTGCAATTTTGTAATGCAATTTTCAGATGACACATAATGTAAGTATTCTTTCCATAGTCAGGTTCATGAATATTTATTAACAGTATATGTCCTTTACATGTGCACGTATTTGATTGGATGACATATTTACACATTTACTAATGTAAGGTGAAATACACGAACGTCTTTTGCAAGTTACATGTCGTTCAAATATACCGCATTCGTATATGCTTGCTTTTATTCAGAATTTAATAACATTCATGTTAACAGTTTTATGAATATTGATGATTTGCTGGAACAAATATATTCACGTTAAAGATTAAAAATGTTCGTGTAGAAGATTGACAAATATGAATTTTCGTATCATGTTTAATGTTATTCATTAGTTAAAATCTAGATAGTTTGATGTAAAAATGTTATTTGCTGAAATTTTTAAAACGAAATATAACGTAATAGACAAAGCTCACTGTGTCATTGATTGCAATTTCATGTATAGCATTCTATAGATTATAATTATTCTCGATAATTTTGTTTAATAATCATATTTGATACCGTGTATCTTGTGTAGCATTTGCATACAGCCACATAAATAAAGAAGAATGGATACTTGTACATACATATATTGACCCAATTGTATCCGTCCGCAGAAATGAAACTTATTTGAGAATGCAATGGGCACGAATTAATATATCAACCTTTCATCGTAACTATATATTATACACCATTATATTACACCATGAAACTAAAGTTACATAATTTAGATTTTCAGCATTACTGTTTTAGTAAACTGTATCGAATGTTTTCACTTAATTAGTTACTATAACAGTTAAAAAAATATGACATCATTAAAATGACTTTTCGAAAAAGCTAGCTACTGTTTGTCCTTGGTCTCGAAAAATAGTGCCTTAAAGTTGTTTTTAGACATTTACCTGTGTTACCGGTTAAAATATGCTTCATTGTGTATGTACGGATTGGGTTCGATGACTTAGTATATAAGGCGTTCACCACTGTTTCCTGTTAATTAAGTACTGCTTTATTGTGCCTTAAAGCGAGATTATACGATTTTTGTTTAAATGTGTTAAATTGTAATATATTGATAAAATATGTTACAATAATACATAATAGGCAAGAAAATGTAAACATTGCAGACGAATTTCATAAAATGAAGCAAATACAAATAAGCGCCCCGAGCCGATTGTGACGACTATATTTTGTACATATTTTCCTACAATAACAGAAGCGTTCGTCGTTTTATTAGGATCAGAGTTAGTGTTCGTGTGTTGTATGAATATATATCGTTGCAGGAATTTACAATGAACCGTTATACTAAATTTAGATTCACATCGTAAATGCATGATATACATGCTGGCGAGTTCGACTGCACAGACATTTTCGATTTCAGAATTAAATATCTGGCTTATTTCGCATTTTTCGACACATGTTCTTCTTAACTTTTATTTTAATTTATATTGAAATATATGTATAATAAGTTTTTCACAAATTTTACATAAATTCATAAAAATTTGACAAAATCGTATAATCTCGCTTTAACGTATTGAGTTTGACGGCCATAATATATCCATGAACATATTAAGCGTTTGGTGTGGTATATTTTTATATTATACATTTACATCTGTTTTCAGACACTGCCGAATGCAAATGTCCAAATCGTTTTGTGGAAGGAAAGTTTTGCGAAAATAAAACAGACCTGTGCAGTCAATACATTTGCTACCAAAATGACACATGCAACAAAAACTATTCCGGGGATGGGAGTCCATGCGCTAAGTGTCCAAAAAAGGGATTTTATGAGGAAAATTTCGGATTTACCCAGTTTTGTCAAGGTATCACAAACTAGTTTTTGAACTCTTTACACAATTGTGTAAAGCACATACTACTATATGAAGGAATGTTTGTGGTATCACACACTTCATAAACCAAAACGTGATATGTTACTAACCAATTATAATTTAACCTATAGACGTAGTGTTTTCCCAGGAGAGAAAAGGGGCATGGCGCATTACTTTCAAAAAGGGCATTTTAGCACGCAGTTTAGGCAAAAAAGGGCAAAAACGTTCCCTGAATACCTGAACTACGGGGAAACATGTAATCGCATCAGAAGCAGTTGTGGAAAAAATAACATATAAACAAGCACATTTACTGGTAATTGATGTATTTAACTTACTATGATTTATATTAATATTTTTACCTTGCAATGTACATATAAGTGCCATGCTGTTTCAATAAACTGTACAGCACGACAAACATAATAAAGAAATATATGCATATGAATCTGATTATACCCAGATCCATTAACATATAAATGAAACCATGTTTGTGTTATCCCATTTTCTAACAATAATCTTGCCAGATGTTTAAAATAACATTGCGAGGTAATCGATCGCTAACGATATGCAAACACTCGTTTCCGTGACATACATCCACCGAGTAGATTACAAATAAATAAATAATGTTGTTGCTATCTTAAACATTTTTATGCATCGTTGATTATCACAGACATCTCATTAATTCCTTCTCAATGTATAACTTCCATCGTTAATTCGATTGTTTACGACGTTATTTGCCATTTTTGCCGAGTCACAATTTAATTCTGTATAGACCGCCATGTTGTTAAAATGTCAAATGATGTAAGCGACAGGTGCGCATAGCAACGTTAAATCGTATACGCGATTCGCATTTTGTTAAATTAGTATACGTCTCAGTAATTATTTCAATAATTAGATCTAATTATCTTAAAGACGAAAACGATAAAGAATAAATTTGTTAGTGTTTTTAAATGTAATTATGCGTAAAAATATATGTTTTGATATAACTGAATAATGCATGCAATGCACAATTGCCACGCGAATAACATCGAGTTTTTCATCAAAAGTCTCTTAAGTAACGATTTTATCGTATATGCTTTTGGAGCAGTCAGTTTGACTACCTATAAATTGAGCACTGTTATAGATTAAATCTACTCGATTAATATAGTCGATTAGACGTTGACGTCTCTCGAGTAAATCAAGCACAGTCAGAGCGTCACAGACAATCAAGGAAGCTGATTTTGCGGACCAAGTTAGATCGTAAGGCAATAAAGATATTGTCGATAAGGGCGCGTAGCGAAAATTGCCTTTGAAAAGAAGGTCGTGTGGCGAAATTTGCCTTTGAAAAGGGCAGAGTGGCGATCCGGGAGAGCGGCGTGGCTTTTCGCCACGCTAAAATGGCCTGGGAAAAACACTAATAGACGTGAATACATATTAAACACTTTGGCATATATTGAATGTAGAGTATATGCTACATTCACTATCCTAATATAAGCATTTCTTTTGTATTTTGTTATTATAAATCTGTTGTGCTGTTTGTTTCTGTTATGCTTTTAACAGGGATTGAGACCATTAATGTACGTTTTAAAAGATATCTTTTCATCGTTTATTTGTTAATTTATCTTGAAACGTAATTTGTGATTTCAAATGAAAAGTTGATACAATTAGTATATGTTAAAACAACAATTTAATCAATACCAAAGTTTACAATCGGTCTGTTTATATACCTGAGAAAATAAATATTATTTTTGAACAGATCTAAACGAATGCAACGACACGCGCACTCACAACTGCGAACAAGAGTGTTTTAACGACGTGGGATCCTATCACTGCGGCTGCAAAAGTGGATATCTGCTTAATAATGACAACTCCACGTGTGCAGGTGTGTGTTATATAAATTTGTTACATAAACTAAATATAAAAATGTGTCGTGTTATATGTTATCTTTAATGTCAGCTTTATAAACAATATTGCAATGTATTCAGCAAATAATGTTCAGTGTTATACAAGTTATAAACTAATTTCAATATAAAATAATCAAATTACTTCTTTAAACGCAATTAAACGCCTCTGGAATCCGAAGGAATCTCTTCATGTTCTAATGTTTCAGATTATTAATAATTTTATGATAACACATATATACCTCGCATACAACCTAAATATACTTTTTGAACGTGGATTGCCTGTTTTGGAGGCCATCTAAAACGTGTATTTGAAAAAAAAAAAAAATATTTTGTCAGACGTCGACGAGTGTGTGCTAGGCAATTATTCCTGCACAAATCTCCATGAGGCATGTGTGAATCTGCCGGGAAATTATACATGTGGATGTGAGTCAGGATTCAGCAAGAACAATGCGACTTCTCCCTGTGTGAAACTAGGTGCGATACCATTAATGTCTGTATCTTTGTTGCGTTCAAATAATATTTTCGGTATTTAAAAACTGTGGTTTCTACTTTATTCTCTACTTAACATGAGATATCACTTGAAGTAGCGTGCATATAACACCATGATGTCAATAACATGCCCGTTGGATATTGAATTAACATGTGTAATTTGAAATGTACTTCACCAAACAGCGCTGGCAATTGAACCCATCCATAGGGTGCGCTTTGAAGATTGACATATTGAGTCATAATTCAATGCTGCTTCGTTAGGTACATGTTTGTGAGTTTATACTCAACAGATGCGTACGATATTATTTAACAAAAAAAATTTGTTTAAAGAAAATCATTATGTAAATCTTTAAAATGAGTTAAGTACCAATGGAGGTAATGGGGATATATTGCTTTCAATTTCTCTGTCGGTATGTCGAATGGTCGGTCCGTAAAAAATTCGTCCCCGGACGATGTCTAGAAATCATTTAAACCTACGCTCTTGCACATAAATATTTTTATGTTTTATGGAAGAACAAAAGAAACCCGATCGAGTTTAAGGTCAACTGATGACAGGTTAAGGTCACAGGGACTGAAAAAATCAAATTAAAACTATATCCATATTGAACGTCCTTTTAGAAGACCTTAAATGGCGCCAAAACAGTTTGAAAATTGGGAACAATATCCCCTAATTGGTCTATTTAGATGATATATTCAATTGTATGTACATAAATCTATGTCTTATAATATAAAGTACTGCATACTTTTATATAGTGTTATCTCGAAAAAAAACTGTTGACCGGTTACTGAACTCATGTTTTTCCTGACGATGGCTAACTGTGGAAATAAAATCACGTATAATCAAATGTTTGGTTTCGGTTTGAAGTGTGATGTTTATGTAATTAATCTTTTTATTTGGATGACTTGTTGTAGGGTGTTTACAATACTTCACATATTCATGTTTAACCAATCGAGAGCGATTAGAAGGTATCACATTCTGTTTCGCATGCAAACCATCTCATTCCAGAGTTGTCGATTGTATGAAAGGCTTTCACTCTGGAGTATAATAAAGATGTTATAGTGTTTTGTAAACTGGTGATTTTGTTAATCATGTATTATATGGATTTCATTGTGATGCAAAAAGCATACTTTAAGTAAAACATATATTATGATTTAAAAAAAACATAAGGCTTTATTAACATTTATGTCGTTAATACCCTGTGGTTTTGCAGTGGACGTGATTACCGATGTATTATCAAAAACGCTGGTCTGTAGGTTTAATTAACCAATATTTTAAAAGCCGGATATGTCTCTGGTAAAACATGGTTTGCAATTCAGCGCATGTAAATGTGTAATTATAGTCTACCATTTATGTTCTGAAATGTCTTAATTTTTTTCTGTTCATCTGTAATACTTCTATATTATGTTTATTCTTCTTTACATATTGAATGTATTCACATCGCCAATTTAACAAAATAATCTTTACATCATGCATTGTGTTTGTCTAAGCTTGTATTTATAACAGCCATAATTATATGTAATTACCATGAGTGTTAAGTGTCTGATTACGTATGTGTATATTACAGATATGAACTGGAAAAAAAGATAATTTTATAATAAGTATCTATATAAATTACATGATAAAAATGATAAAGCCAATAAGCATATACTAAATAATGAAAGTAAATAAGGTTGAACATAATAGGACATATAAGCCACGGAACATAGTATTGCTGTACATTTGTTCTTATTAATGCGCAGAAACGCACACGTTAATTTGTGGTAGACCCTTTTTAAATATATCATTAGTTTTTATTTAAATCATTACATTCTGCAAATATTTGATAGAATTCCTGTAAAATAATTGTTTTATGGTAGATACCAGGGTTCGTACTTACAAAACTCTTAAGGAAACAATTTAGGAAGTTTCTTTAATCATACAATTTTTGCCTATATTTCAACATAAAAGCACACGTTAACATAATCGAATCAATTTATATACAACCATTGGCTTAAAATGAAAAGAAAGAACGATTATTTGAGTGAACGGTTTGACACATGCTCAAGAAAATCATGGAATTTCTGAAAATAATATCTGCTTCTCATTAATATTTAACACTGGTTCTAGGTACGTATAACTACTTAACGAACAAGGCAATCATAACAATAGAGAATGTAATAAATATTGGGTTATGATAAGTCGAATTGAGTGAAAATACCATCCTGCTGTTCAACATCAACGTACAGATATACAATATCGCCGGCTTAAGTGAATACAAAAATATTTTGAATAATACAACAAGGTTTAGATAAGATTGTTTGGATAATATTGCTTACAACAAGTTTCATTATTATTAAACAGAGAGCCAAATGTATTTCGGATTTTTGGAGTACATCATTCATACGACTGATATACCCCAGACCAATGACTCTCTTCAGGGTGAAATAGCGACGACGTCAACAGAGGTGAGGTGAAATGTTTGTTTTCGTCTCTGTTTCTACCAAATTATGTTTGAAGCCAGATTATTCAGTACCATTTTTATACATATAGCATAACATACAAACCAGTATAATTATGATGGTTTGTAAATTAATCATGGAGCGATAGTATGTATCCCTCGCCAATCAAAATTTGCTATGTTCTGACATCTTTGGCGGATCTGCTTGGTTCAAAGAAGTCGAGTTTTCTTTGCAACAGAGGTTGATTGTATACTTCTATCTTTTTCATTTTCAGTTTACTAAAATCCTTAATAGAACCAACAACTTCATGCACATTGAGATCTACAAGATATACAAAAGTTTAAACGTGATGTAAGTATTGCAAACTCAAAGTATTATATTTTTATACTGCTGCTGTCATTTTTTTTATACATTTACGAGTATACATTTGTATCATTTGGACTTATATATTTCAATTACAACGTGTACTGCACGTAGCGGACAACACTTCTTTTTACGAGCTTGAATAATATGTTAAATGTTTATTTATATCAATCACAGCAACACTACAACTTAATATTTGTTGTTTGTTTTGTTTAATTAGGGGTACACAAGTCCATTTCGACTTCGTTCTTCACATGAGTAGTAAACAAGATCGTGTTATTACTATGAAAGAAATGGGAGAACATTTAAAGATCCAAATACAATTATCATCTCTGAAACTGACTCTAGACCCTCCAACAACCGCCCTCCGCGTGCAATCACGTAAGTCACTCAATATTTATTCTACTGTATTATGTAAATCCGAATGAAAAGAACATGAATGTTCATTCATAATTATATATATGTGTCCATTTTTCATCAGGAAAAATATGAGCACTGTGCTGTTTAATTGTTAAATTTATAGCACAAGCATTTTACATGATACAGCTAAAATACTTTAAAAAACCATATGTAATGTTTTTAGTTTTGTTAATTATGTTATGTACATAGTAGAGTAAAACTTCAGTACTTAAAACTGTGTACGAGCTTTGAAATTATAAATGTATGTTACAATATATTTATCACAGCAAACGAGGGAGGAATATGTGACGTTGTCCCGAAACGCACTAATTGTCTGGAGCAAAGCACGCACTGTATCAATAGAGAAATAGATGAGGACTACTATAGCTGTGAATGCAATGCCGGCTTTAAGAAGCCTAACACTGGCAATAAGCGCGATCTTTATTGTGACGGTATAAGCTTTTAAACAGCTATACTCAGAATATAACTGTTTTTGTAGTAGGCTATATAATTATATGCATAAAGATTATTCAAAGTATTAACATTTGCCTTTTTAAAACCGACTTAACAGCGGAAAAAAACAAATCAAACAGCAACATAATTTCTACATGATTACTGTAAATAAATATCTTAATTGCGCATAGTCGTGAGAAACCATATAAAGATGGATATCTACTTAGTCTTCAAATGTCTGCATTGTTAATATTTAATAATAATCTATTTGAAATTCAAATGAATGGTAACAATCTTCATGTAGACACAAAATTAAAACAATACATTAATGTTTTATTTAGGTGTGATATATACAAACATATACGAAATACATCGGTCATTTTGTTGATTACTTCAGATAT
Organism: Dreissena polymorpha; assembly: GCF_020536995.1. Classification (NCBI taxonomy): domain Eukaryota; kingdom Metazoa; phylum Mollusca; class Bivalvia; order Myida; family Dreissenidae; genus Dreissena; species Dreissena polymorpha. The sequence continues at coordinate 10,157,180 of NC_068356.1, forward strand.
AAACGAATGCGAGGTATTTAAAAATGACAACACAACAGAAGAGCGCTGTGTACACGGAGAATTTTGCTTGAACACGTACGGATCTTGGAACTGTACATGTCCAAAGGAGAGACTTTGGATGTCGGTTGGCACTCCAGAAAATCCAGTGTATCGATGTCAAGGTCAGCTGCCCTCAGTATATAATTAATCTTTTTTCAAATTCTTATTTTATACCCATTGTTATGTAGAAATAATAAACATGAATACTTTGTTTTGGCTGTTCTTTTGACGATTTTATAGTCAAATTTATGTTTGTTGGCAATCGTACTATTTTATTGCCTACAGTTTGTTGTATTAGTCTGAGGAAACGTTATCGATTCCTGAAAGTCGAACGATTAATGTATACAAATGTGTGGTAATAAATAAATTTATCACATGCCATACCCTGTTTCCCATGTAATATAACCATTGCATATTTTTTTATATACCACATGTGTAATACAACATTTTAAAGCGTTTTCATTGGCTTAGTTTTGGTTTATTGACCAATCGCATTTTGTTATTTTGCTGAAATGGCGTTGCAACGTCAAATGACGTCACGAAATGTAAACAACAATCGGAATTAATCATTATGTTTGCGTAAATATTTATTTAATTTGCTCATTAAAAGCCAGTGATATAAAGATATGATACTCGTTGTCATATCATACAATATTTTATTAAACTCGCCCAGGAAATTCGTTAGTAAGCGAGCCTTTTAAAATTCCTGAACTCGGTCAATAAAATATGGTATGATATGACAACTCGTGCCAGATCCTATATAAATGAAAAAAATCATTCGTATACGAAAACAAAATAAAAAGTACATGTATCACGTTTAAGCGCTTCTAGTCGCGTGTTGCTAATATGTTAACATATGGTTTGGTTTATTCAAGATACATTAGACATTACAGTCCATGAGTACACATGTATGTTGAATATATTTATACAAACAAAATGCATGCAAGTGGTCATCAATAAATACAAGTTCATGACATGATTGATCATATTCAAACTATATTATGTTCTATACATACATTGTTAAAAGGATACATGTATTTCAACATAATGTTAACATAAATAGCGCTATTGACAGCGAGAAGTCAACTTTTCTGACATGTTATTTACTCAAAATAATATTTATAGACATTTCTTTGAATAAATGCTTTATGAACATAATTTGCTAAATTTCTGTTAATTGTTTGGTTATCAGATTACATTAACTCTATAAATTTTGGAATATTTGGTCTTTTCCAGTAATATTGCTTTATGTATTTTTTTTCAAATATCATTGTATAAGGAACATTTAAAAAAAATGAAATTCATCCTCCAAGACATTGCAATGTTGACATTTTCTTTCCTGGACTGGTATAGATTCTGGTTTATGCCATCTGCCTGACTCTATTTCTAATCTATGAGAGGATACTCTTAGTCGGCACAGACTAAACCTAAACTTATCAACTTAACATAAGACGCAGCATGGACCACGTTGAAAATCTCCTATTTACATTTATTAGTTAAAGCCTTTACTATATATTCGTTCTTTGTGTATTTTGAAATTTTATTCAGTAATGCTCAAGCTTCGAAGTCAATATTTCGCACACCAGTGGCCTTCTTTGAATACAGGGATACTTCGTTTTAATGTTATTAATGTTTAAAAAAAATATACAACTATATTCTAATAAACGGTAATATTCGCATATTGAATTATTGCTTTCTTGGTTTGATTTAATACTTTTTGATAATGTATAATAACAAACTTACTTTTAACATATATTTTTCTTATTTTTGTTATCGTTAAATTTTAATTTCCACTTGCAAAGGGAATTAATGTTTAACAAGCGCATTCGAAATTACGTTATTTTCAGGAAATCATAGCTATTTGGGCAGTATCACTCTTTTATGGGACGCGAGAAAAGAAGTTCTTAACCGGTCGGTCATCGAATCGTTTTTGGCAACTCAAGTATGTGTCCACAATATCTCTAATATGAATCTTAAATAGTTAACTGTACATGATTCTGGTTTAGCATACGCTTATAAGTGCTCAGTCTAAGTGTTAGAATAAGTGTTATGACTGTGTCTTTGTGACATGCATGTATTGTCTACCTGCTGCATATTGTGTTTTGTGTCAGTTATCTTTTAGTACCATTTTTATTTGAATCTACGCTGCATATGCCTGCACGTATTTGCAGTGTGTATGCGTTAACTTGTGTAGCTCTTATCAGCACTATGTTGTAAAGGGAATTGTGTTAAATGCCGACCTGTAGTTTATCTTGTGTAGGTGCTGTTGTCGGATCAATGTCAATTTAAAGTTTAAAATTGTTCATACCGTTTTGGTTCGCCGTAAAATTCATTCCAGTGAGTTGAAAATGAAAATGAAAATAAAACTTGAAATATTTTAAGTCCTTTTATATCTGGAATGTAAAATCCACATATAGACCAACATAGGCATATATTTAATATTTTGAATGTAAAGTCCTTAGATGCACTGAGATTCACCACATATATTGTTTCAATTAAAATCAGATGAACTAAAATGACTTCAATACCTTCATGTATATCACAAGATTTCTTGACGTTTCATGGGAATATTGTTACACCTTATGCTGATCACAATCATTCAAAATTCAAATTTTACCCATAGGATCTTAACAGCCTTGGATTACATCGTTTACGTCTAATAATTAGCAAACTGACTTTCTCCTGATGTGTTTCGTATATATCTATTGCTGTGTTATTTGGCTCACACGTCTTGTTTTTAAAATACATTTATTTTAGATTGAATATGCATATAAGGACCCTTCTATGGAATCAACGTCAGCCATTCATATGAAGGTATTATTTGTATCTGCGACGATTTTGGGAAACACATCAATAAATAGACCGTAAGTTTAGCTTTGGATTTTACAACTAAAATTAACGTAATATATTCACATATATAAACACGACAAACATATACATAAATAAAATAATATGCATGTCACATTGACGTTATTAAGAAACATTAACCGAAGTATAACGTTTCGTATGATTACAATGTGTTTAAAGTAAATGTTACTTTCGTAGTGTTCTTTACTGTAACTTTGAGATGTTCTACTGAAATTACTGCTCGGAAATATATTAATGCATGATGAACAGTAGCATACTAGCAAGCTACTATTCAGAAGCTGAATATTTTTGGTTTGAATAATTCAACAAGGGCTTGAATTAATTGCCTTTGATTTAAACACAGGGAAGGAATACAAATAATTTACCATAGGCAAGTATACCGATATATCGTGTAATAAAATTACACGTATATACACAATTTATATCGCTAGATATATATTACAAACGACTTTTTATTTGTTTGCAATGATGTGTCATCAGTTTTGTTGGTTTATATTTTCCTTCATGGATTTTTTCATTTCTTTCCTCACCGTTTTCTCGAGAAAACTCTGCATTATATGAATTAATAATACATTAATAATTTAATTTGCATTAGAAATCGTAAACTCAAAAAATATTGTTGAACTTTTGATAAAATTATATCATACAAGTATTGACTGTTTTACGAATGTTAACACATGTTTCTTAATGCTGTAAGTGACAATACTGTGTAAACTAAATTGTTTTTTTTTACATTGTTCATGTTAATCTTTTCATTTAAGATGAACAATGCCCTTACATAACACAGTTTTATTGCTAAGTATCGGTTAATATAAAGTGGTATGAGAATGTAAATCATCGTCGGTAAACATACAGAGCACAACACTTTTTTAAAATTATATTTCAGAGCATTTGGCAATATATTTATGTTAACATACGAATTTCGTATCCGTCTGGGTGACCCTGTTAGTACTTCACGATTACAACAAGTAGCCGACAAGTATTTCAAATATGGCACAACCGTGGGATATACTGACTTTCAAAATGTGACAATCTATAATGGTATGATATGTGCAGATATATGCTTGTCTGTGATTATTACAAAAGTGTATGGTTTTAGAAGTTCATTTGTATACACGATATAAAACAATGTATCAAATATAACATAGATTATATATTAAAACGAACTGACATGTCTTTAAATAGTTGTTATACGTTTGGTTGTTTACACCATTACAGCAGCGCTTCTAACTGACAGAAGAGAGACATAGTATAAGCCTCGAGCTTCCTTCTCAATTCTGTCCAATTGTATTCTACAGCCTTTATGTAAAGCAATACTGCAAGTCTACCTGCCTAGCATATTGCTCAAATATAATATGTATGTTTGTATTGTATTGCTTATATGTACTTTCAATGAACTAAATAAATAGTGTTTAAACCAAAACGAACTGCATCTGATTTGCTTTAAAGTGAAACAATAAATGTAAGTGTTTTGTATATTATGTATCGATAATTATTTAAGATTATTTGTCTTGTACACTACGAACTCGCATAAAGTTCAACCGTTGTATCGGCACTTTGCAATGTCGTAATTATTTAATACTAAATCTACATTTCTACGACATGTTAAAGCTCATGTTGTTGAAAGACAAAAAAATAAAATATTGAAATGCGTATACATTATTCGATTTGTATACATTCCTAATTTAACAAATACACATTTAGCAACTATTATATATATTTTAAGCTATAAGTCATTATTATTATTTTATTATAACATGTTATGTTCGTACTCATATATTGTTGGAAACTGAATAAAATGTGTTATATTTTATGTATTATTCTGTGTTTTTGTATTGTCATCTGAATTAGGCTTGAATTTTGAGAGGTTTATCTTTCTTACATTTATATTTATATACATTATTTGAGATTGCATAATTCTATTAGTCGCTGCTCGAGACATGTTCGATCTTATATATTTAAATCTTGTCCATTGTACAGAATCAGACAACATACTGTGTAAGCGAAGCAACAATGGTAGCTGTGATATGAGAACCACGGTTTGTGAACAAGTCAACGGCACCACGAAATGTAAATGCAAACCTGGGTACAGCATGCATCCGTATGACAGCCATGCGTGTCAAGGTATTACGTGGATTTTTACATTTTTCAAAACTTAATTGCACATGCGGAAGAAAATTAAATTATTCATTCTGGGTTTGCTAAGCGCAATTTGATGGATTTATTGATTGATTAACCGACCGACCGATGCCTAATTTCCCCCTATGATGATGTTTTGGTGCCTTCTATATGTGTTTCATACCATACAGTTTTCATGCATTTTTTTGCAAAGCACTAGGAACATTTCACTGAAATTTGATTTACTATGGTTTGATTATTAATGCTCCTTATATGGATTGATGGCAGATGTGGATGAATGCAACTCTGGCTACATGTGTATTGACGGAACTTGCGAAAACAAGGAAGGCAATTGGACTTGTAAATGTCCCTTAGAAACAAGCCTGGTGGTCCTCAATGAAACTGTCCAAAATTGCTCAGGTATTGTGTCCATACAGCTCTCCAATATAAAAACAAATTGATAGATGAATAATGAAATTTTAACGAGAGCAAATAATTGATCTATGCTAAACGCAGTTAAAACCCTATGATAGTGTAAAAGTATATCTTTGATAAAGAAAAGAGAACTTGTATTGCTAGATTGTTTTGAATATTTCATCATAAATATACATTGGAAATGTAATTTACAGCATTAAAACCCTATTACGTCGTGTTTTTGGATTTTAGCTGCCGCATTCAACATGTGTACCTCAACGGAAACGCCGTACCGGCTTTTTACATGTCGTAACGGTGAACGGATTTGCGAGAACTCTACGTTGTCATGCCGTTGTTATTCTGGGTATTTTGTAAATGGAAGTGGCATTAATTCTACATGTACAGGTATTTTATACGAGTAACCAATCCTCGCCGTTGAATTTTATTACTGGTAAACCAACATACGTCGCCAAAACTGTCGTCAACACTTAAATGAGCATCCTATTACACCGAATGCCTTTACATTATAGATTTGCGTCTTACATTCTCATTTTAAAACAGAGCATACAACAAAAAGAGATATATGATAAATACTCGTCTTAGAAATCGGACTAAAGTGGTAAGAATTATACAAAAGAAACAATGGCAGGTAGCACTTTAAGCTATTTAGAAATCATCTTCGATAAAAATATAGCGTAATCATTGGTTATAAGATATACATTTGTACACACATATCATTTTATATGACCCTTGACACATGACCCTTTTATGTCTGATCTTTTTAAAATTAAGTGATTTTTTTCATTTAATATGCATTGTTCTATTTCTTACCCTTATTGTGTTCGCTTTAGTATCTATATTTCAATTTGTTAAGACCTCTTTAGATACGACAAATTTATTGTATTTTACACTAATTTTATGAGCTTATTTACGAAGCACCAATGCTCATATTCTCAACTGTATTTACTATAAGACAGAAAGAAATGTTTGTCCAACTGCAGTAATAACTAGCAATAATAGAAGTGAATGACACAATCTTTAAGCGCACCATTGTTTTACATTTTGGCACGACTTGCCTTTCTAGATTTAGATGAGTGTTCGAGTAATCCCTGTGGAAATGGAACGTGTGGTAACACCATCGGGTCATTTTCCTGTGATTGTAACAAAGGTTTTATATTGAATAAAACTGAGAACACATGTATAGGTAACGTTTTTCAATATTTGTATTATGGTTTTCGATTTAGACGGACATTTTGTATAAATACTATTGTTTATTAGAGTAAGCTTCAACAAACATATACAACATATTTAACATGAAGGCTATGTTTTAAGCTACGTTTAAGCAGTTTAACTAAGGTTCACATTAAAGTTACACCTAAAACATGCAAAAGCAAAGTTATATTTTAAGATCGGTCATTGGTCATTCTTTCATAATTGTTTAGATAACGATTTGTTCATTCGATTTAAGTTTGTGTCTAGACGAAAAAAGGAAATACCTGTCATGCATAGGAAGTCATATATAAGCTAAATTATTAACAATTTTGCTCAAGAATCTTTTTTTAAATGTGTATTTTCTATAATAATATGTGTTTCAGATATTGATGAATGCTTACATCCGGACGACATTTGTGTCAATGGGAAATGTTCCAATAACAACGGAAACTACACATGTACTTGTCATAATGGTTTCTACGAACAGTTTAGTAACCAGTACGTTACTTATTGCACTGGTGGGTTAGCTTTATGTATATATATATTTTCTGTATAAGAAGTTGGTCACTTACAATAGTTCCTTTCAAAATAACCTTACCGCTAAACCTTTTTGAACGCGCACTGACATTCTGATTTATTTGTTATTCATGACCACAATGTGATGAAATTAAACATGATTACATGCATGTTCTTTTTATAACAATCATGAATGTGCTATTGTAGATATAAACGAATGTACAAATGCTTCCTACTCCTGTGATGGAATATGTACAAATCAACAAGGGTCATTTACGTGCGCGTGCCCGCCCGGTTTTCATGCATCAGGCGATAATCACATGCATTTTATGTGCACAGGTTTGAATTATAACATGCCATTCAAATAATATGATAAACATTACTGAAGCATTTTGCATACTAATAAGTATTTTTTAGATTGTCATATCAAGTTCACAACATGGGTCCGTGCTTTCTTAGTAATAAAATAATTAATGCGACTACATAATAAATGTTTAGCATCTTATTGGATTGCAAATAAATTATTACTTCAATATTAACATTGTTATCGACTTGATTTCCTAAACCTAATGGATGTCATTGTAGATTTTGATGAGTGTGCGAATTCAAGTGGTTACCAATGTATTCATGGGACTTGTTCAAACACAAACGGATCGTGGGACTGCGCCTGTGGATTTTCAAGTCGACCTTTGAAGTTGAACAACAGCGTCATTGAATGCATTGGTATGGATTTGCATCAACAATATATTTAGCTCAACTATACTTAAGTGTTATTATGCATCGGTGTTGGATGTATCACCAATTTTATACACCCTTAACTTACGGTCATTACTTTGTCAACACCATCAAAGTTCTAATTATGTTTAAATGAATTGTCGCAAATAATTGCCAAAGAGTCGACTGAATTATTATTTGTCTTATTGATCTGTATGTTGAAATCATTTGGATCAATAAGTTATTTTTTCTTCAATATTGCATCTTCATTACACTTGAAAATTTTTATTAGAAGCTTCAGCCATGTGCCGCACGTTTTGTTTTTGGTTTCATTGTAAGGTTTGTATGTACCAAACATCGTGTTTGTATACTGTCGTGAGATGTTTGCGATCAAAGAAACTTCCAAGTTGAAGTTTCGTTAAAATGATAATTTTATGGAACTAGAAATTCGAATTTTCGAATTGTAAATTCAGTAAAAGCGTCAAACCAATATTTTTGATACGATGCTACGAGGGGTGTTCCAGAAGTTCGTGAATTTTCTTCATAACTCATTAAATTGTTGGCAAAAGTCAATAAAACTTAGCAAATTATAAAAACTAATTATCACGGACTTTATATATAAGCTAAAATTCATGAATTTCATAATCGCGATTGAAACGCGCTGTCATAGAGACCTTAGTTACGAAATGCGGCGCACGCGTATATTTTACTGTAAGTATGTGCGTTAAGCGCATTTATATTTGGTTTAAATGCCGTAGATAAACATAATTTACGGCAAATTTCACGTGTCGTTGACGTCACATATCTACGTTACACGTAGTTTGAACACTCAAAGTATTTTACATTATTCTAAGCTGTAACACCGCGAAGCTAAAACGACAGTAGTTAACGTAACGAAATCATGACGTCATTCAACAAATTTTAACCACGCACGGTGATTAAGTTTTGTCACTCATTTGGCTACACACGGACAAAACGTTTACAGAAGTTGGAGAGTGTGGTGTGTAGCCGTAATCTAGTGGAAGCTCTACTTTTAATTGTCCGATTTTTCTATATTTTTGCTGCTATTTTCTCTTGCAAAGATACGATGTCGAGTTAGAAAGATCAACTAACTGATGCTCAACAATATCAGAGTAGACCTAGCCTAACAGAAGCTTTTTGACACGAAAACTTTTAATTTAATGTGAAACTGAACTCTCGGATTATCTCCCCTGAATAACAACAACAACAAATGACCGAAACCGGAAGTGAACATTAAAACAATAAAGATAAAAATCAATTTGTTGTATATTGCCCTGTTATCATCCTGTTTGGTGACAAACCTTATTATTCAGATCAATTCATTCCAAAGTTGATGTAAGTGTGATGGGTGCGGCTGGATACCTGAACAGGTCCTAGTGTCAGCTCAAACCTGTGTAGTTAGTGTTGAAATTTTTTTTTTGCAAACTATGTGAAAAGAAAGTTTCAAAATCAAGTTTTTTGTAAGAGCAGGCCAATATTAGCATACCTGACAATCACATTACTTATAGACTCAAATGACACCATATGAACCCTGGACCAGTCGGTAACACAAGAAAGAATGATGATACTGTTTATCCATGTGGTACATGTGATTAGCCTGTAACTTGGGAAGATCGTGCTATCATGTTCGAAACGTGTGACCAGTGGTATCACATCAACTTTCAAGAAGTACATTCTCAAACATATAACGATCTGAATAATTCTGCAATAGTCTGGTACTGTATTGTGTGTGACAATCCAAAATACAGCTCGGTATGCTTTTACTTGGTACTGAGTACGCAAAATCAGTTTAGTGTTTTATCCAATACGTCGCTTGATAGCCCCATAGCAAAGAAGAACATGAAACCGTTACAGTCATCTACACCGTTTAGAAGTAAAAAAGCTAAACCAAATAAATGTACCCCTCTGAAAGTTTTGAATGTAAATTTCCAATATATCAAAGCCAAACAGTGTCACGATTTCTATTTTACATAAACACTCTCCCAGAAAATCTTACGTAAAATATTTGGCCCTTCGCGGACGACACAATACTTAACAATAACTTGCACAGCTGATTCCGAAACACTACCAAGAGACTTGAACTTACTTGCTGACTGGGAAAAACGTTGGAAGATGGTTTGCCATCCAGAAAAATGCAATGTTATATCCATCACGAGAAAACATCATCCCATTAAATACAACTACAACCTCCATGAAATATACTAGAATCTGTTGAAACTGTTAAATATCTAGGTGTCACGATCACATCAGAGCTCCGATGGACTCGCCACATCGTCAACATCTGTGCGAAAACTAATAACCAAATTGGATTCTTAAAAAGAAAAGAAGATGATGACCGAAGTGGAAGTCCGGCGCAAGTTTAACAAACCATGGCGCACAACGTTAAATACTTGATTAAAACAGAAGCAGAAGCGGAAGAGCTTGGCATTTGAACTACAACGTTTTACATAACAATTACCGATTGTTTCAAAATGCGCAAGGTAAGTGCTCGATGGGGTCCAACACTTCTCTCTGATAAAGAACGAGTGAAACGCTTAAAGTGCTCAGAAAAGTTTTTGAGAAAGTACCATGAAGAAGGAGAGCGTTTTTTGGACTTAATCGCCACACTTGATGGGACGTGGTTATGGTACTATGCTCCGGAGACGAAAGCACAATCTTCAGCGTGGAAAACATCAGCAAGTCCTCCGCCGAAGAAAACCCGGGTCATGAAGTCTGGTTGAAAACATATGTTCATGTTCTTCATGAATAGACGAATACTGCTCATCCGCCAGGTGCCCGATGGTCAGACGATAAATGCTCTTTATTATCGAATGGTGATGAAAAGTTTGTTATTAAAGTATGTATTGTTATTTTACAAATGTTGTTGTTACTTTAAAACAGTCATATTCGAAATAGAAAAGAAAATAATTAAAATTTAAAAACAATACATGAAACTTCAAATTCTTTAATGTGCCTGCTGCAGGTACTTTGCCGGGATTTAATGAATGCTCTAAGGAAAAAGAGACCTACGATTGATGCATCAGCCGTCACACTACATCACGACAATGGACAATGCACCTGCGCGTAAGGCCCAGTCAACGCAACTTGAGATAGATGTAATCGGTTTCAACGCTTCAGTAATGCTACTTACAGCCCGGATTTGGCGCCTATGGACTTTCGCGTCTTCCCGGAAGTGAAATCACGGTTGCGCGGTATTCACTTTGCAAGTTAAACAGGAACTTAAAGTTGCAGCACAGATAATCGTGTCGTCTTTTGACGCTGACTGGTATACAAATACTTTTGACCAGTGAATTTCCCGACACATAAAGTGCATTCGCGTTTAAGGTGGTTATGTGGAAAAGATTTGACTGTTGTTAACTTCATTACGTCATTAACGTTGAACAGAACGCGTGCGTTGGTGTGCGCATTGTGCACATGTTTAAAAATTTGTTATATCTTAATTGTTTTATTCATTTTCATGATATTTGGAGAGTAGATTTGGAAAAGACGAAATATTCAAATCATGCTATTTATCAATCCATTTATGTAACCGAATGAAAGTAATAGCGAAAATCCACTTTTCTGGAACACCCATCTTATATGTGTACATGTATTATTCAAAGACCACAAAGACATTTTTACTCGTCGGGGAATACCTATACAATTTCCAAAACTGTTCAAAATATGTTAAGCAAATCGTGTTGCGTTGCAGAGATTTACAGGTATCCGATGCAGTTTGAGGTTCAAGAGATAAGTCTTCCAGGAGGCAGCCAACCACCTGAGAAGGAAATCGAAAACCTCCTTATTAAACAGGTACTTATTGTTGAGGAGAAAGTAAGTGCGCACAATGTCTTCCGCAAATAAGACATTTATTCCTAAATTTAATGACATTTCTGTAGATATTATTAATTTGTTGAAGTGCTTCATACATGTATGTATTTTTATCAGTAAACTAAAATATGTTAATTACTGACGATGACAAATTATAAATCATGTTCATTTGCATTTGCTGAGTCATGTCAATCGTGTACGTTTGGTCCTTTCACTACAGCTTACAGACATTCTGAATACTAGCCAATCACTTGGTGGAAAAGTCCAGTTCCCTGTTGAACTGTTACCAAACGGGTATCATCATCCATCAAATGGGTAATTGTTTGTCTTCTTATAGAAATGGATGTTTTATTTATTTATGTATGCTTTAATTCTTGCTTGCGTAATAAAGTTCGCATCACATCTAATTATATATACTTATTCGCTGATTGGTCGTCTTTACGCTTACTATAATTATTGAAAAAAAAAACACACACCTGCATAATTGCATTACTATGAATTCATCCGTTTGTGCGTTCGTTGCTAGGCATGACATAGTTTAAGCCAAATGTTTAAATGTTAAGAGGCTGACATAATCAATAGTTTCTATTAAACGCTTGCATTATATTTGGCTCGACTATTTTATATGAAAAGATGAACTATCACACTCACCCCGGCGTCGGCGTTTGCGTGAGCGTGAGCGTTGGAATGTTAAAGTTTGCGTACCACCTCAAATATTTTCTTTCACACATTGCTTTCATATTTTGTATACTTCTTTACCAACATGACCCCAACCTATAAACAAGAGCAGACAACTGTATCAAGAATTGTTGAAGAATGATGGCCCTTTTTCTCCAAGAATATGCATATTATTGATAAATCTATGTTTAAGTTTGCGAACTACCTCAAATATTGTATATGTACCTTGTCATATCGCTTTTATATATTGCATACTTCTTTACCAACATAACCCCAATGTGTAAACAAGAGCAGAAAACTGTAACAAGCCATTTGTAAGAATTATGGCCCTTTTTTCACTTAGTATATGCATATTATTGATAAATCTATGTTAAAGTTTGTGTACCACCTCGAATATTTTCTATGTACCTTGTCATATTGCTTTTATATTTTGCATACTTCTTTACCAACATGACCCTAATCTACAAAGAAGAGCAGACAACTGTATCAAGCATTTTGTAAGAATAATGTTCCCATTTTATACTTAGAAAATGGAAATTTTGGTTATATTTTGTGTTAAGGTTCTTTAAATTCATAAGTATCAAAGCTATTGCTTTCATACTTGCAACACTAACGGGGAATCTGCAGCCAAAATTGTGTAACTCTGACTGGAATTTTGACAGAATTATGGCCCCTGGTCCCTTTTATACTTAGATAATTAAACGTTTGGTTATGTTTTGTGTTTTGGTCTATTTTACTCCTAAAGTATCATAGCTATTGCTTTCTGACTTGGAAAACTCGCTAACTATCATAAGAGGACTGTACAGGGCAAGTTGCATAATTCTGGTGGTCATTTTAACGGAATGATGGCCTTTTTTCGCTTAGTAACTTTGAATATTTTTTTTTTTTAACTTTGTGTTTAGATCCACTTAACTTTTAAAGTATCAAGGCTATAGCTTTTAAACTTCAAATACTTTCTTACTATGATGATGGTACTGTACATGGCAAGTTGAATTTGACCTTGACCATTGAATGACCTTGACCCTTAAGGTCAAGTTAATACATTTTGCTTAAATTGTCATAACATCTTTATTATGATCAGATTTGATCTTATTTTTTCTTATTTGTGAAAGATCATCTAATAAATGACCACACCCCACATTATACCCCCTCTCCATCTCCGCACCTCTCCATCCCAATTTTTTTCTTACAAACATGGTTAAAACACACAAATTTTTATTTATTTTATTTTTGAAGAACCGTCAAACAATACCACACAAGCTATTGCTATCAAACTTGAAATAAAATCTTATTAGTTTGTTTTATGTTTTACAAATGTTCAATAGAATCGTCTATGAAGTACAACTTTTTAAAACATAAGCGATCAATATGTTTCAATTATGGTCCTCTTCCACTTAGAATATGACTATATTACCTTTACCTTATTGAATATGAACAATTTTCCCATGATGGCTTACGTTATACTGTCAAGCACTCGAATAGTCGAGCGCGCTGTTTTCTGACAGCCCTTGTTTAAAGTATAATCGAATCAGGCTTTATCATGACACGTGTATTGCCACATAACGCAAACAAAAACGAATGTTATAAAACCAATGACAGAAGATATCGCTTTAACCAAGTATAAAACATGCTTGAATACACTGTTGTGTACACTATGGTTTTAGATAGGACTAAAATTTAAACATGTTATATTGGAATCAAATTATTGCACTATTAATATGATTTATTCACATAAATATTACAATTCACTTTAGCAATATCACATTCAATGTTACGGTGATCCTTTCAACGATGTTCAACGATTCCGCCTTAAAAGCCGTGTTTCAGAAATCTAATCCATCTCAACGAACCATTGTGGCAGGCAGCATACTAGTTATTTCGTTTAGCAAATCAGGTATATTAGTGATAGCAATTGCCTTCTTAATTCTCACATACTTATATATCAGCAAAGTAAAGTTATATAATTCATAAATTAATAAATTGAATATTATTTGGTTCCATTTGTAACAGATGCTTTGTTCGGATCTTTGACGTCCATGTGTATATGTCATATGCAACACGAAAGACGTTAAAACTTTGTTAAAATGTAATTATTTTGATTACAAAGCAAAATGAAATTATATCGCTTTTTTTAATTAGAACATGCATTTATTAATCTCTTCATAGAAACATTTAGATGAAAACCAAGGTGCTTTTTTAAGAAAGGTACACATGCTAAACACTATCTTAAAGTTTAATTTTTCATTACTAATTGGGCTTTAATGATTAAGGTAAAACAATTTCCGAAATACACACAAACTTATGCAATTTATTGGAGGTATACTCTGAAAATATTGTACGACTGTTGCTCAAAATAGATTAACAATACAGTGACAAATAATTGTAGCTTTTGCAACAATATATGATCTACATTTCAGAAATATATGTGGATCAATGCAATTTACACTCTAAAGATTGTGATTTCAACTCCACCGTATGCGTCTTCGATAAGTCAAAAGGAAGGGTATCATGCCAATGTCGCACCGGGTATAAGGACGTCAAGTATCATTATGGTGTTGGTATTTGTGAACCAGTTAAAGAGAGTAAAGGTAATAGTGTCGATGACCTTTTATTTTCCTTCATACGATTAACATGCATTCTCAATGTTTGACACATACGTTATAATAAAGTCGTTTTTAGCATACATTTATATGCGAATTCTCAGTAAAAGACTGTGCCCCTTTTTAATGCTTATTTAGCAAACAATGGGACACACTTGTGCGATAAGTTAAAATGTCCGAACTAAAAACAATTTAAGTAGGGACTTCATTTAACATGGAAATTAAGCAAATCAAATCAATATTTACAAAGGAAATATTTAACTACTTATCAATGTATGTCAGTAAGGGAAAGTTTTTTAAGTTCTGGTTTGCAAACATGACGGAAAATGGCTTATTTAAAAAAAAGGGCCCAAACATTCAAACATTCTTAATTTCTTACTTAGACATTTGTCCATGGAATGTTAAATTGCTAAATATTTAATAAATGTTGGGCATACGCGAGTTACCCTTAAATTTATAGATACAATATATGTATGAAATGGTGTTCTAGCCTTTATTATTGTTAGGTCCCCCACCATTATAGTGGTTTAACCCTGTCTGTTGGTTTGTTTGTTTGTGTGTTTGTTTGTTTGTGCCAACTCTAACATTTGCAATAACTTTTGCAATATTGAAGATTGAAGATAGCAACTTGATTGTTGACATGCATGTGTATCTCATGGAGCTGCACATTTTGAGTGGTGAATGGTTAAGGTAAAGGTCATCCTTCAAGGTCAAAGGTCAAATATATAGCTTCAAAGCGGCGCAAAAGAAGACATAGTGTTTCTGACAAACACATATCTTGTTTTTGCTTATGTTCAGATATGTAAAATACATGCTTTGTGTCCCCGATGTGTTCTGTCTAAGGTTGTTAAATCTCAATCGTTAAAACGTCCAGAATTGATACTCATAATTAGATATCATAAGCTAATCAGTCATACTATTCAATTCTTTAGATTTTTTCAAACGATTTGGGCAGAATGTAAATTACTAAAATCTGTTATCATTCGAATCAAATCCGAAACCGTCTTTGTTTTTAATTTCGCTACACCCGTCGTGTTGTCTTCACTTCAGAGGAGTTTGCGTATGTTGCCACAGTCAGTATAACAATCGAGGCAAACACAACTTCCGACAACTCATCTTTAAGGGAAACGATAAAGCAGCAGGTAAACTTTATCCACTACCAATGTTTTTTTTCAGGTTAATCCTAACATATTTAGTTAGAGGCTCAATCGGTGTACGAGGCACTAAATATCACCTATGAGCATGTACATACTACAAAAGGAATTGTACAATTTCGTTCACATCATATCGTTTGTATAGTCCAATTTATTGATTATTTAAGAACATCGTCGTATTATTGATTATATTTGTCATGGCTTATTGTATTGGATTAATGTATAAAACCTTAAAAACATTTTTTAATTTTGTATAATTCAAATTTAGAGCATAGTGTCATCGCCTTTACATGGTTAATGTAACGAAATTAGATGCGTCATTTTAATTTCAGATAACATACATTTACCAGGCTATGTTTCCGAATGACAAGATTTGGGTCGAACTAGTGCGATTATTGTATGGCAACGCACGTACAAAAAGGTAACGATACGCGTGCATTTTTGTATTTAATATCTTAAGAAGCCTCTTCGCAAATTTACGAAAATTAAGTTTTCTATCAGTCATTATAAAGATTAAAGATAACCAAATCGATTTAGACATTATTTATAAATACCCTTATGTTTTAACACAGTCGTGACGAGTTGAATTTGAAACATTTAAATCGTTTTTTACGCTTATGAATTTACTCATTTAGTAACAGTATCCAGATTAAGTTTGCAAATCCAGATTATTTGCAAACTTATTTTTTTTATTTATTGAACAATTGTTATGAAATTTTGCATATTTGTAGGGGGCATTGAGTACATACATATAATTGAAAAAAAAGAGTAAAAATGTTTTTGGAAAGTAGAGTTATTTGATGATAAAGTTGCCATCCCCCGTTGGATCCCAACGGGGTTTTGGCTCCCCCGTTAAGAATTGCAATTTTCCAACGGGAGATTTTTCCAGACGGGAGAATTTTACCTATATTTTACAAAAAATGTAATTTTAATATTATGCTTTGTTTTTTGTTTCAATGTTTACAAATACACATGTTTAAGTTATAATTGTAAGAAATATGTACTTTAATAAGAAAATAAAGTGTTTGTAGATTTTCTTCTCCCGTGGGGTTTTGACGGGGGATCCCGTGAAACTCCATATCCATTAAACTCCAACGGGGTTTTCACGGGGGACCCCGGCAAACTCCAATTTAAATTAAACCCCAATGGGAGTTTGACGGGGGATCCCCGTCTAACTCCAATTTATAAAGAACTCCAATGGGAGTTTGACCAGAGAAGGGAGGGGGGGATCAGACTTCAATAAACAGTTTATACCCATTGCAATATATCTATTGTATAAAGAGTAAAAGACACCAAACTTTATTAAATAATTGATGTTTTCTTTTTAAGGTGTCAAAATCAATTTATAATTTTTGAATTTTCTTAAATCGGTACGTTACGTTGAATAAAATGTCTTTTTGAAAGAGATTAGACCCACATATTGCTATTTCTGGAAAGATGAATTTAAAACGTTCCATAATTTTGAAAGACTGTATAAATAATAAAGTGACTTATCTCGAAAATATATTACATTTACCTTTTGATAATCCAAACGTTGCTTTTATCCATTTCTGTGATGATAAATACAATCCAGAAAGACAATAACATTGGAAACATACTTATTGTCATTCGGAATTGTATTATTGTGTTGTTTATTCCCGTTTAACAGTTTTTGAAGTTTTTTGCTCGAAATTTTGGGTCCGTCTATAATGCGTATATGACTCATTTTCGCGAATATGAACGAAACGAGCGAATATGATCGAATATTTGCAATATTGATGCTTTTTCTGCAATGTTTTTATCAACAAATTACAGTTTAATGTAAAATATAATTAAGACTGTTAACATAAATAGATCAATTCTCTAGCCATTATCATGTTTCGAACTCTAATTTCATGTTCGCGAATATGAACATTGTTTTTAGGCTACACACAACCAACAATAACCACGACGACTCCACAATACAAGGTTTACAGCATTGTGTACACACCGGTCTTACTTAGTGACGTCACCATCTATGTATAGAATGGGTTTACAGTCAACTCGTACCTTAGTCAACTCGCACGGTAGTCAACTCGCACGTTGTTTGGTCAACTCGCACGGAAGTCAACCCGTACCTAAAAGTCAACTCGCACGGTAGTGAAACTATTGATGTGTTGATGGGTTCTGAATGAGTTATTCATGCATAAACACAAATGAGAAATACTTTCAGAGTTTAGTTCAATACTTTTTATTGCAATATTTTCACAAAATAACACATTTTTTAACAAATTGTGTTTACACCAGGTTACATTATCGGCACATTATAACAGACAGTAAAAGTACTTTTTAAAATATATTTTTTAAACTATTATTTTTATTAAAATATTTGAAACACACATTGTCAAAGCTTTATCATGTACACAAGTAGACATTCATCTATATACTTTTATTTAAATATTTATTTCAATATTTACATACAGTATCAAAGCTGTACAATATGTACACAAGTAGAAATACATCTATATACTTTTATTTTAATATTTTTTTCAATATTTACACACATTATCAAAGATTTACAATATGTACACTAATATTGTAATTTAATGAATAGGACATAAAGACTGATAGAACTATGAATTATTAAGAATTTAATATTTGTCATAAAACTATTAATGAAGATCCCGTTACCTATGGAAAACGTATTGCGCACACAATTATAAGAAAAAAACGTATAACAATAATGTTAACGTGAGTACAAATACGTATAGCTTAGTATCATATAAACCGAGTATATATGATTATCATACCTACATGTATTGAAACATTTTTGTACGCAAAGATTATTAATTTTACAATAATAATCAGTCATAATACAATTTTACAGAATCAAATGTGTATTTAATTAATAATTTAATAAAATTGCCCAGCATTATCAAAATTTGAACATGAGTTACAGTTCTACATTAATTAATTAAATATTAAATTGTAAAGCATGACAAATTAAAATATTTATTTAAGTATTCCATACTACAGCCTTATTTCTAGGCAACCCCTATCAGTAATAGCCTTATCTACCCCTCGATTATCAGTACCCTCATCAGCTCTGAATGACTGACAGATAAGCTGTTTATTGTAATTTTAGGGGTGGGAAATAGGATATGGTGTTTTCAGGTATTGTTACTTTCTTGACTGATTAGGTGACATATGGTTTATTATTACAATTCCAAATTAACAATTAAAGTGATATTATGGGCATGTTTCACTGTTGAATTGAGCTGAACATAATTAACAGGTCAAAAGAGTTAGTTTAAATGTGGTTACTGACGAATTATCTGCAACTCATCTTGCTGCCAGTTGTTTATAAAAAGTATATATTATAATCGATATTTTACATGACTCACCCAGTCCTCTAATCCGAAATGATCCGTAAAACAAAATAGTGTTTTTGTGTCGTATGAACGAATCTGCACTAAAACTAGATTAAGATTCACTTCGTAAATCGAATCTTGTATGTCGTCAGTTGTCAAAACGAAACTACGGTTGATATTCAAATGCATTATTTTTCTCTTTCCGGGATATTGTTGTAGTATGTTGATGCTGCATTAACAAATATAAGTGTATATGAAGTGAAAACACCAAAAATAAACAACGGTTGCGATAGACACTACATAGACATATACGCTCTTTAGTCGTACCGAGCACATATCAGTGAAAGGGGGAAAAAATTACATATCTTTAGGGTATGGGTAACCTATGGTCTTTAAAAATCGATTAGGAATTTATAAAAGGTATTTCTTGTGTTAGGTTTAAGAAAGACTGTCTCAAAATATTGTAAAAAAAACAACATTGAAACTAGCGACAGCTCCCTTGCAAGGATATTTTGGATCTCCAAAAAGGAGATTTTTGCGAAGGTCAATATTTCACGCTGCAGAAACAGAACAGAACTTTAAAGGTAAATTGTGAAAAATCTAAAGACTTGTAGTTAAATAAGCACAGCACATGGTTGAAATTAATGAGTAATGTAGCCAAAACTAGAATTGCATTCTGTTTGAATGTACTTTGCATGCCATGAAATGGGTAAAATTTCTCAATTTTTCATTAAAAAGTAGGTGGGTGGGGGAAAGGGTGTCAGATAATTCACCCCCAAGACAATTCATCCCCTGGACAATTCACTCCAGAATTTGATTTCCTTGGACAATACACCCCCAAGACAATTCACTGCCATATTTTTTATATGATATTGTATTGTCATTTGCTTTTGTCATATTTAAAAATAAGTTGTGAACAGATGTTTGGGGTTATAATTTTGACTTTGTAGCACAATTTTGATGTGAAGATAATAAATGTAGTATGTAAATGAAAGATGAAATAGTGTTTTTTGTCAAATGCAATCCAACCAATGTTATTTTTCTATAAACTGTGTTACAACATATAAAATTGAAACAAATTAAGTATTTTGTATTTATAATATTTGTGCATTGGATTTAAATAACAGTCTGCGAAATAAGCGCACGCCCGTTGGCCTGGGCGTGTAAATTATAGCTCGGGCCTATTAAAATTGCCATATTGTACGCCCGTCGGGCCAGTAGAAATTCCGTGTATCAATATTGTTTCATTTTAAGTGTGATAAAAGTCATTATTTTGTGAGTACGTCGCGAAGATTTCCGACAGAACTTCGTTCAACTTCGCCTAAAATACGAGATTTAAACGCGTTCCGATTGGTCCATACATTCAACGGTCATTTTCGAGTCGTAACACAGGCCACGTGGTGAACAATTTAGACTGGTTATTTACTAGTGGCACACGTCATGCTGATGTGTTTTTTCTGCTGAAGTAAACTTATCGACGTACGCGGCTTGCATTTCCCGAATAAACATCGTTTTACTTTGTAACCTTGTTTGTGGGTTTATTTCCAAAGTTGTAAGTCCCTACGCGCATAAGGCTGCATAATGCTTAAATACGTAGCTGGTGTGAAGCCTGGCAAGAAACTGCCCACTTCTGATCGTAAGTCAACAAATGACTATGAAAAATCACGGAAACGTGAATTTCAAGAAAAGTAGTAAAAAATCAGTGATGAAGGAGAAGCTACTTCTGTAAGACAGAGTTTAATAAGCTACGCTTAAAAACACAGCATAAGAAAAAAGTCAACATGTATGATAAAAGTATGCCATCTATGCCTTCACTTGTCAAGTAAACTTCTGGAAAATAACTATCAGGTTGCTTGTTTTACAGGATATGGTTTCTGACTAAGAGGATCTCCAGGATTGCAGTGATGATTAGATGAACGAAGAAGTTGTTTATCACATGTTAAATACTTATAATTTATAAAGGACATAATTACACTGACTTGTTATATTGTGTTGCAATTGTTTTTGCAATAGGCTTTACAGTTAACATACCCTGGATACAATTTTACTTTTAATAGATTAACTGCTTTTGAAAGATGAAACCCTTTATCAGGGTGTATATTTTAACAAATTTACTTTGGGCTAGTAATTTTGCTGCTGGGCTACTTGTCTTTACCATTCCAGTAGCCCGAATGGCTAGTGGATAAAATGAACTATCGTGAAGACTGAAATAATATTATTAGGTTAACTGCTATTTTATTATTGAGAACTTTGTCAAATATTGAAGTTGATTAATTAGTTTCATTTAATTCTTAGAATTTTACATTTTGACAATTACTTATTTATTCATGTTAGATGGGATAATTAATTTAATAAAATATTATGGTTTAATTGATAAGAAAACCTTAATTAAAGAAAGGAAATTTAATCTGGTTGGAAGCGTGCTATTAATGGGTATTACAATCAAGCAACAACAACATCAACAACATAACCTTTATTAAGCTCAAATCACAAATATAGTGACACATGAGTATACAGTGACAATGCATCTTTTACAAAGAGTTATTAACAATTGTGACATGGTGTTAAACTTTACATAGAAAATAGAAAAGAGAAAGAGAAGTGGAGATGAAAAAAGATATGAGACATACATTTGAATTGAGTGGGGGAATGATGATGTTGACCTGAGAAATAAACATGTTTTATTCCTTTGGCCTGAATAACCTGTTTGTTTACATGAATTACTGATGCAGACTATAGTTATGGTTTTTCCATTCGGTTCTATTTAAAACCCGGTGAATTTGATTGGTTAATTTATTTTTGTCTGCAGCGCTTCGCTGATCTGTGTGTAAACCCTGGAATTAGGTCAGAAATGTGCGTATTGTTTGTGTTTTCACTGTTTCCTCTGTAGAATAATCGTGGAGAGTGTTTCATTTATAGATCGCATATTAACTAAACTTTCAAAAGTGACGTATAGATTTACATTTTGTAGACCGAAATTGTCTGTTAATGTAATTCTACTTGGGATTAATTGGTGTGTTTAAATTAAGTAATGATCAAATGTGAAGTGACCCATTCATGTGACATTGACCGATGTTGTGTCAGGCCAGATTAACCATGCCCATGTTTGTCCTGTGTCAGTGACCATGTGATTCGTAAGTAAAGGACTTTATGTTATTGTTTCAGCAAGTAGCTTTATATAATCATGTACTAAATTGTGTCGATTTGACCTGCAGTAGTGAGATTGCATGACAAAAAGTACTTTACTGTACATGTATTTGTGAAGTTGTGTAAGTTTACACATGGCCACATGAAATCAATGGTGAAAGGCATGGATGGGTGATGGAGAGGGGGGATGAGTAGAATTGCTTGCAATAAGTAATAAGTGTCAAGTGTCATTGATTAAAAAACATATTCCAGCAAGGTTAACA